>NC_091477.1:42822927-42952927 GCF_036971445.1 Narcine bancroftii
TTTGAGAATAGTGATCAGCAGATGACTTACAGTTGAAGAATAGTGCAAACCAACAAGCTCGACAGGTCTTAAATTTTGCCCTATCACAAAAGATCATAACAATATCATATGGTTTGCTGTCTCTGAATTCAGTTCATTGAGATCAGATTGGAAGAAGCCAAGTGCAAAACATGCTCATTGCCAGTGCACCTTCGCATCCATGGGAAGCAGTCCTTTCCCCAGCCTGACATTGCAGTACTGCATGCATGGCTAATTATTTAGGCATACAGCACGGTAACAGACTATTTCAGCCCACAAGCCCTTGCCACCCAATTAACCTACAACCCCCAATACATTTCAAACAGTGGGAATAAACTGGAGCCTCCAGGGAAAACCCACGCAGACACAGGGAGAATGTACAAACACCTTGCAGGCAGCACAGAATTCGAACCCTAGTGCTGATCACTGGGGCTGTAATGGCATTGCTCTAACAGCTACACCAACTGTGCCGCTGTGGAAGATGGTAAGCTTAACTACCATCAAAGTCTGACACCTTGATATTTGCTGAGGCGCAGGGAAAAAAAAAGATGATCAGCTTCTAAGAGCTGTTCTTTCCTTTCTCCTCCTACTTCACCCAACTGGTTTCTGTGCTCAACCCCACCAGTTCTGATGTATTCCCAGAGAAATGCACTCATTTCTGTGCACCAGGCTGTGCGGAAGCAAAATCAGCAAGAAACCCAACATCTGTCTCCGAGCTCCTTGTCAGAAACTGAAACGAAGATTGAGCTCCAAACACAGAGGAATCTCAACAAGAAGCACTCAGCCTGAAGTAGCTGATGAGCTCTTGAAACACTAAAGGTATAGATCCTCTCTACTGCCAACCATGTATCCATTTGAGAGAGGAATTCAAGTGTTGAGTTCGAAGTTGTCAGCACTGGTATCATATCAGTAATACTGCTGGTTAATAACACGATCCATCTGTTCTGCATCGATTCAGTGATCAGAATGTATGCATTAACACAACAATGATTCTTGCCGCAAAGGACAGAATTATCGCGGACTCTCAAAGGTTGCGATTGCAATCAGGAAATAGTTATTAATGGGCACAAACTGTGGCACCAGCCAATTTGCACGTGCAATGTATTATTATTTCATCGGGTGAAATTATATACATCGAGGATTGCTACTCAGTGAACACTCTTTATTCCTAAAAACATCCAATACATTCAGTTAGCAGGACAGTGACAGTTTCATTTTAATATCTGATCTCACAGTCAGCACCTCTGACCACACAACACTCTTCAACTGCTGTGTTGATGTATTACTCTGGATTGTGTTCAGGCCTCTGAATTGGGAACTTGAACTAATAATTAAGACTCACATTGGAGCAAGGCAGACAGCCATCACTTCCATAATCTCAGGGTTTTATAAAGTACTTTACAACTAATGGGCTATTTTTTTTTAAAAATGATCAAGTTCTAAATTATTTTCTGCTGTCAATACAAAAAAAACAAGTAGAAGAGTCAATAATCCAGATGAAAGTGAAACCTGATAGGTTATGGACTATAATTGATTCATTTTTCTTTATTGTATTTATTATTTCAGAGAGAGCAGAAATTATTCGTACTTTAAAATTCCTGATACTTCTCTGCTCTGCTTGTACTTTCAAATAAGAAATTCAAATAAAGATTGGTATCTATGTACAAAATAGTGTGGAAGGGTTGTAATTCTCCAAGTCATAATTTCTGTGATCACAAAAAGTAATCAAGCAGGTTCATGGAGTCATTAAGATGGCAAATAGTATGTGGTCTTTAGTGCCAGAGTCAAAGAATAGGGAGACTTTGTTACAAGGTGTTTTTATGCCAGGCCGCTGGCTCCATCCGCAGAGAAAATTTTGAACTTTTTTTTATATAAACGGAGCACCCCTAAAATGCTACTCCTGCACCGCTTTTCTGAAGACTGGTGCCTCGTAGCGTCCTCCAGAGCTTGTGGAGGCGGGGAAAGTGGTGCCTTAGCAGAATGGTTCCACCTGTGTGGGGGATTATGGGTAACGAAGACGGCCGTTGATTATTCTTCCGGCTCTTCTGCCAAGCGCTGCCCCTCTGGCTTGTCATTTCCCCCTTGCATCCATTGGTCTCCCCGGCTCTGCTTCTCCATCTCCACTCCTCAGTATCTGTCCTCCTTTCTCCCGGGCCGTGGAGCTCTGGCCCCAGCAGCTCGGCAGGCTCCGACTCTCTTTGCCCCCGCTGGGCCTCCAACTCCACAGTCTTGACGGCCTTGGTGATGGAATATGAGGGGCAGAGGTGGAACGAGAAGAGGGCATTTCCAGGTGGTAGAAGGGAGCCCTAACCCCAGCACCAATCACCGTAGGAGCCCTTATGTTGGCTCCTGGGTCCCGGGCTGATGGCGTCATCAGCCTGCTCCTAGCCAGCTGCTTACAGCGGCAGTATATGGTGGAGTGCTCCGTTCCACCGCTGACACTAGGTTGAAGAGGGATTGGAGTCGGAGCTGCTCACAAAGTATTTATGAAGATAAGGTAAGAATCTCTGCCTTCACGGTCGCATTTTTCACTCTATAAAAGGGCCTTCAGTTGTGCAAGATATTGGTGAGGCCACACCTGGAATACTGTGTACACTTTTGGTTCTCTTCCCAAAAGAAATCTATTGGATGTATTGGAGGCACCAAGCTAATTCCCAGGATGAGGGTTGTCCTATTACAAGCAGCTTGACCGTTTGGGTCTATGTGAGGAGTAAACATACAAAATCCCAAAGGGAGCTTTATACGTTAAATGCTGAAAGGATTTCAACAGTGGGAGAGTCTCAGAGAAGGGGATATAGCTACAAAATACAAGGTGCTCATTTAAAACTGAGGAACATAGACATTTTTTCTCTTCAACGACAGTGAACTTCTACACCACAGGATGCTGGAGTATTTAAGATAGAGGTTGACAAATATTTAAAAGGTCAATGATGCATGGATCACAGACAACAGGCATAAGAGGAGTGAGGTCAGCATAGTTCATCCATCATCTATTTGAACCACAGGGCAGGCTTGAGAGGCCATGTGTCCTACACCTGCTCTGTGCTTTTCCTGTATTCTTTGTGAAAATAACAAGGCTCCATCAAATTGAAAAATGAGATTTCATTTTCTGTTACATTTGCATTATCCTCACTTTAACGATTAGCACCAACCTCAGTAATTTGCTTACTGGAGAGGATGAGACGGACATAACTCCGATCAATTCAGCTAATAGATAGCATGTTGGAAAGCCAAGGATAACACAGATTTCTGAAATGCAAGTTAATCTTATCTTGATAACACTCTTAGCACCAAGTCTTCAGGCTGAGGGTTCAAGTTCAGAGATCAGAGGCTTTTTAGGAATTTCAGAGGTGGGCGATTTAAATTGGATGTTAAAACATTGTGACAACCACACGCCATCAAAGTAGAGCAAAGGACTTGCCCGAGGTCCTGAACAATGTTATCCCTCAATCAACATCATTCAACCATATTTTCTGCGGCCTTGCTTTTCTGTAACTAGGTTTTCAATTTTCTCTGTGGATCAACAGAGAACATTAGTTGAGATGTAATTTTGTGGCCATGAAGCTATTTGGGATAACCAGAACCATAAAGTTGTTATATAAATGTTGTCTGTATCATTTTTTTAAATGATTCACAGGTATACATTCAGCAGTGCTTGATAAGCAACCAAAAGCTTTTCTTTAAATAAACCTTTTCAGAAGGCTGGCACATTATGGCTTCTTCAAATTATACACTATATTTATACTTACTAATTTAGATGCAACCTGATCCTGATGTGTTTCCCTCGGCTTGAGATTTTGCACAGGAGATGAACAGGCATTCATGAAACACAGGAAACAATTGACCACCAAATATTCACTGCTTAAATTTCTTTTTCTCTTTCAAGCAAACACTGTTAATTAATTCATAACATGGAACAATGACCAAAAGCAGTGGTTCTCAACCTTTCTTTCCACTCACATACCACTTTAAGTATTCCCTATGCCTTTACAGACATCTACACCTCACTGCAGCAGTCCATTGTTCTCATGGGTTTCAAGACATCCACAATCATTCCAGTATGAAAAAGAACAGTAACAGGCCTCAATGACTACCACCCCATGCTTCTGACCTCCACTATTATAAAATGCTTTCAGAGATCAATGATGGAACACATCAAAGTGCACCTCCCAGAGACACCAGACCCATTTCAATTTGTATATAGAAGAAACCATTCTATTGATGATGCTATAACCTTGTCCCTCCTCTCCGTCCTGACTCACCTAGAGATCGATGCCTTACATGCCAGGCTACTGTTCATCAACTTCAGCTTGCCATTTAATACGATCATTGAAAGTGGGCCTGCAGGTGCAACAGGCAGTGAGGAGGGCAAATGGTATATTGGCGTTCATAGCGAGAGGATTTGAGTCCAGGAGTAGGGAGATCCTGCTGCAGCTGTACAGGGCCTTGGTGAGACCACACCTGGAGTACTGCATGCAGTTTTGGTTGCCTTATCTGAGGAAGGATATCCTTGCCTTGGAGGGGGTACAGAGAAGATTCACTAAGCTGATACCGGGGATGGAGGGACTCGCATATGAAGAAAGGTTGGATATTTCCCAAAAAACAATTTTCTATTCTTTTAATCCCTTTTCTCTCCCATTCTCTAAAGCAAAAGTTATCTATTGTGAAAGTGATTAGTTGATTTTGCGTCAATAATAATTTTCGTAGTTGGTAATTTGTTTTTTTCCTTTCTACCTGAATCTTCTTCCATATGTTGAGTAAATGGTGCAGTACTGGTGAACTTCTATATTGCACTAGTTTTTCATCTCACTTATAAAGTATATGTTCTGGTACCTTCTCCCCTATTTTATCTAGCTCTATCTTGGTCCAATCTGGTTTGTCCCTTGTTTGATATAAATCTGATTAAATCTGATAAATCTTATCTTAATTGTGCTGCTCTATAATAATTTTTAAAGTTTGGTAGCTGCAAACCACCTTGTTTGTACCATTCTGTTAATTTATCTAGCGCTATCCTCAGTTTCCCCCCTTTCCATAAGAATTTTCTTATTATTCTCTTTAGTTCATTGAAGAATTTCTCTGTTAAAGGAATTGGTAACAATTGAAATAGGTATTGTATCCTTGGGAAGATATTCATTTTGATGTAATTTACCCTCCCTATCAGTGTTAGTAGCAATTCTTTCCAATGTTCTAAGTCATTATTATCATTTGAACAAATGAAGTACAAATACGGAATAACTCACGGTACAATGTTTGCATACCACCAACTGAAAACCTACTTAAAGGACAAATTGGGAAGCAGACTGAGATTACCAGAAGGAAGCAGCTTTGAATATGTGATTACAGAAACAATGATAATAAAGATTTTTAACAAACATGTACATCAAACTGCAAGAGAAAGAAAATGATGAAATAAGCTATAAACCCAAACAAAAGTGGGAAAAAGATTTAAACATAAAGATTAAAAAATGAAATATAGGAAAAGTTATGCTCTGGTACTATGAAAAATATAATAAATACGAGTATATGCATGATACAATATAATTGGTTACACAGGTTATATATCACGCCCCAAAATTTAAATAAATGGGATCCAACGTTATCAGATAGATGTTTTCGCTGTAAGAAACGGGAACAACAGTACATGCAATTTGGGCATGTGAGAAAGTGGAAAAGTTTTGGGAAGATCTAAATCAGGTATTAAATAAAATCACAAAAAGCAACATACCAAAAAATCTAGAGATCTTTCTTCTAAGTAATATAAGAAGCAAAGAATTAGGCCTCAAACTGGATGAAGCACAAAAAAGATTTATTATGATAGCCTTAGCTGTAGCAAAAAAATGTATAATGTCAACTTGGAAATCAGTACATGAGAGTACAGCAATGGTACATAGAAATGAATAAATGTATTCCATTGTAAAAAAAACATATAATTTTTAAAATAAAGTCATATTTGAATAAATTTGGGAACCGTACATGGAACACAACAGAGAGGGCCTACCATGGACCTCCACCCCCTAAAATGATAAGACGACAAAATGACTTGATCCAGTGTGTAAAAGCAGATGACACAATTTTCTTGTTTATTTTCATTGTGTGATGACATTATTTAATGGGTTTATTGTATTGTATATGTTGAACATTTAATGGGTTTGGAGGGGGGTGGGGAGGGAAGGGAGGGGGGATAAAGGGGAGAAAATGTCACTGTGTATATTCAAGAGGGAAATGTTTGTGAACCATATTAATCAAAATACACAGAGTGTGAAAGATTTAAAAAAAAGAAAGGTTGGATAGACTAGGCTTGTATTCTCTGGAATTTAGAAGATTGAGGGGGATCTTATAAAAACATAAAATTCTTCAGGGTTTAGATAGACTAGACACAGGAAGGTTGTTATCAATACTGGGAAAAACCAGAACCAGGGGCCATAGTTTAAGGATAAGGGGGAATTTTTTTAGGACTGAGATGAGGAAAAATTTCTTCTCTCAGAGAGTGGTAAATGTGTGGAAATTCTTTGCCACAGGAAGTAGTTGAAGCTGGTTCCCTGTCAATATTTAAGTGTAGGTTAGATTTGGCCCTAGTGGCCAAGGGGATTAAGGGTATGGGAAGAAGGCAGGAACTGGATACTGATCAACCATGATCATAATGAATGGCGGTGTAGGCTTGAAGGGCCAAATGGCCTACTCTTAAACCTATTTTCTATGTTTCTATGTTTCCAAGACCCTGGTGGAGAAGCTGTCCTCGCTGGGTCTCAACATCCTTCTCTTTAATTGGATTCAGAACTTCGTAACAGAAAGTCTGTGCGGGTCGTTAGCAGAACACCGTCACACTGAGAACTGGTGCACTTCAGGGCTGCATACTCAGCCTGCTCCTGTTCATGCTACTCACCCAAGACTGCATCGCTAGGTCCAGCTGCAACAGAGTTATCAAGTTTGAAGATGGCACAATATGAGCCCATCAACAACAACGATGTGTCACACTACAGTTAAGAGGTGGAAAATCTTGAGCTATAGTGCGAGAATAACAACCTGAGTCTGAATATGGTCAAGATGAAGGAAATGATCATGGACTTCAATAGTAGAGAGAACAGAGAGCACCAAATTCCTTTGAGTCCACTTAAAAAATTACCTATACTGGACACATAACATCTCTTCAGAAAGGCATAAAATTGACTGCAAAGACTGAAGTAGGTAAGACTACCAGTCACCATCACGTCAATCTCCGACATGTGCTCTCCCGAGACTATCCTGGCTGGCTGCATCACAGTGTGGATGTGGATCAAAAGTCAATCCACAGGACTAGAAGAGTAGCTGAGAGAACAATTGGGGTCTCCCTCCCACTCATCAACATGATCTACTGGGATCGTTGTTTGAAAATGGTGCACAAAATTGTGGAGGACTCCTATGACCCCGCACACAGCATCTTTCCACTGATCTTGTCGAGAAGGAGATACAGGAGTAGCAGTGAGAATGCTGAATGACTAAATGAACTGCTCACACTAACCATTTATTAACAAGGCAGTGAGAAGTATCGACTGAATTAATTGAGAGAAAGATGGTGTGTATGATGGACTGAGCCACAGTCACAACCTTCTACAGTTTTTTGCAGTCTTGGGCAGAGCAGTTCCTGTACCATTTGGTGATTTACTCTGACAGGATATCTTCAATGGCCCATCTGTAGAAGTAGTGAAGGGATGTAGGTGACGTGCCAAGTTTCCTCAGGTTTCAAAAGAAATTGAAGGCCTGGTGAACTTTCTTGGCCATTGCATTGGCATGGGTAGAACAGGACAAGTCACAGGAGATGTTTACCCCTAGCAACTTAGAGCTGTTAATGTGAACTGGGGAATGAGCTCTGCCCCTCCTCCAGAAGTCTATAATCAACTTCTCGAACTAGCTAATATTGAGGGAGAGGTTGTTGTTGTAGTGCCTGGCCATGGTTCCCTTTATCTCTCATTGTTGTTGGAGATCTTACCTACATGTTGGTGTCATTTGCAAATTCATAAATGGTTGTAGACATACAGGGAGTATAGTAAAGAGATTACAAGCCTGGCAGAGGAAAAGTTTCCCCACCAATTCCTGGAGGAAAAATTGCAACATCTTTACGATTCAATGGATAGCCAAGCAAATGACAACCATTTAAGGAGATCAGAATTGATTGAGTGTATTACTTCCCATTACTATCTGTCAAAGGATTTTTAACCACCATAGCTACCGAGTATCTAACTCGGAACAATATTTGATAATAATAAATAATACCCTGCTTCCACCACTTTTCTCTGATCACTCTGGACATCCCATCACAACGTCTTCCCCTGATTATCTCCCCAGCCTGCTCTGCCCCTTCTCCCTTGCCCTGGATTAACTCACCAAAACCCACAAAGCCCTTAACCTCACCAATATACTATATTCTTTCTCTCTGCCCCTCTCCCTCCCTTTCCATTCTCCTCTCCCTTTCCTTCTCTCATAAAATAATTGTGGCAAATGTCCTTTGTTAAACCTTTATTGAAGCCTCAGTATCACTTGAGTGGCAAAGTTCCTTCATTCTTGAGACATACAATAATTCACTCCAGTTGTGTCAGTGATAAACAAAACTTACACAATGATGCAAACAGAATGATTGCCATTGTGAGCAGGAACAGTTACGACTTCAGATTTATTTCCCCCATTACTGTAAAAACCTGAAAGTAAATCATAGAATTATGAACTTTCCACTTAGTTAAATTGCTGATCACAATGGGAATGGGATAGCATTCATGACAAAAAAAAGTTTCATTTTGTAATCTATTGCATCCTTGGGCTTTTCTGCAAAATCAGTATTCCTGTCACTAGTTATAAAGAATGAACCAAGTATCATATTTAAACCCATAAGGCAACTCCTTTTCATTTGTGACATTTTATGTATTGTTCCAAGTTCAAGAATCTGAATTATTTTAGGCAGTTTGAAAGTTTAAAATGGCAAGTAGAAATCTTTAAAGTAGATTTGTGTGGCTTCTCATTGATTTGTAGGAATTTTATCTGTAAGCAATTTCTTTTGGTGGAGATTTTAAACGTGTCTGATGTCATGGGAACCAATGCAATTTTAATTTGCTACTTTGAATGGGAAGCTGCATTGACTTTTGTGTCAGATCGATACAACAGGACCGAGGTAAGCTTTTTTTTTTAAACTCTCCTCATCAGCCCAGGGAATAGGTAGTTCAAGGGTATGGAGAAGTAATCAAGTTCCCACAATGGTTTACAAAAATGACAAGATTTATATTTTTAGGCCTTTCTGTCAGAACTAATCAAGTAAAACACCTCAAAATCAGACCAGTGGGCTTCAATTGATTTAATGCCTTTAATGCAACAGATCAGGAGCTTCGCAAAGTGTGGACAAACTTTTGGGCGGAATGGTTAGCGTAGCGATTAGCAAAATGCTGTTACAACACCTGCAACCTGGGTTCAAATCCAGCGCTCTCTGTAAGGAGTTTGTACGTCCTCTGCACGTCTGTGTGGATTTCTTCCAGGTGCTTCCTTCCATCTTCCAAAAATGTACAGGGACTGTAGGTTAATTGGGCAGAATAGGCACGTGGGCCTGTAACTGTGCTGTATGTCTAAATTTAAGCATTAAAAGAGAAAATTTAAACCAAAATTGAAGCCGGCTGAATTCGCAAATGATACCCAAATAGGTGATGCTGAGGTTACGGGAAGGCTGCAGAAAGATCCAGATTAGGAGAATGAACAAAGAGATGGCAGATGATGTTGGAAAGTGTAGTCATGCACTTTAGTAGAAGAAAAAGACAGGCAGACTAGATGGGGAGAAAATTCAAAATGCCAAGGTGCAAAGGGACTTGGGTGTCCCTGTGCAGGCCTCCAGGTTGAGTTGGTGGTGAAGCAGGCAAATGTAATGTTGCTATTCATTTCAGGAGGAATGGCATATTAGAACAGGGATGTAATGTTCAGACTCTACAAAGCAGTGGCGAGACCTCACTTGGAGAACTGAGTGTAATTTTGGGTGCCTTATTTGAGAAAGGATATGCTGGCGTTGAAGTGGGTTCAGTGAAGATTTACTAGAATGATACGAGGAATGGAAGGGTTAGCATATGAGGAACATTGGTTGGCTCTTGGACTGTACTCGTTGGACTACAGAAGGATAAGGGGAAGATTTCAAAGAGACATTTCAAATGCTGAATGGCCGGGACAGGGTGTAATGCGACTGATTGCCCTTAGAGACAAGTGAGGAGTATAAACAAACTTTGAATAGCTTACCATCAATGGCCAGTAGATACAATAGTCCTCAGGTGAATCTGAGATAAGGCAGAAAAACCAGGGTTTATATTGGGGTAGGTGAAGGAGGAACCAGCCATTAGAACAATACATCGACAGTGAATTCCAGTTCACTGCACAGAGTAGATGTGGCAAAGTTGTTTCCCATGGTTGGAGAGTCTAGGAAAAGAGGACATTTCTTTGGCTTGGCTTCGCGGACGAAGATTTATGGAGGGGTAATGTCCACGTCAGCTGCAGGCTCGTTTGTGGCTGACAAGTCCGATGTGGGACAGGCAGACATGGTGCAGCAGTTGCAAGGGAAAATTGATTGGTTGGGGTTGGGTGTTGGGTTTTTCCTCCTTTGTCTTTTGTCAGTGAGGTGGGCTCTGTGGTCTTCTTCAAGGGAGGTTGCTGCCCGCCGAACTGTGAGGCGCCAAGATGCACGGTTTGAGGCGATATCAGCCCACTGGCGGTGGTCAATGTAGCAGGTACCAAGGGATTTCTTTAGGCAGTCTTTGTACCTCTTCTTTGGTGCACCTCTGTCACGGTGGCCAGTGGAGAGCTCGCCATATAACAGGATCTTGGGAAGGCTATGGTCCTCCATTCTGGAGATGTGACCTACCCAGCGCAGTTGGATCTTCAGCAGTGTGGATTCGATGCTGTCGGCCTCTGCCATCTAGAGTACTTCGATGTTAGGGATGAAGTCGCTCCAATGAATGTTGAAGATGGAGTGGAGACAACGCTGGTGGAAGCGTTCTAGGAGCCGTAGGTGATGCCGGTAGAGGACCCATGATTCGGAGCCGAACAGGAGTGTGGGTATGACAATGGCTCTGTATACACTAATCTTTGTGAGGTTTTTCAGTTGGTTGTTTTCCCAGACTCTTTTGTGTAGTCTTCCAAAGGCACTATTTGCCTTGGCGAGTCTGTTGTCTATCTCGTTGTCGATCCTTGCATCTGATGAAATGGTGCAGACGAGATAGGTAAACTGGCTGACCGTTTTGAGTTTTGTGTGCCCGATGGAGATGTGGGGGGGGGGAGGTGGCTGGTAGTCATGGTGGGGAGCTGGCTGATGGAGGACCTCCGTTTTCTTCAGGCTGACTTCCAGGCCAAACATTTTGGCAGTTTCCGCAAAACAGCACGTCAAGCACTGAAGAGCTGGCTCTGAATGGGCAACTAAAGCGGCATCGTCTGCAAAGAGTAGTTCACGGACAAGGTGCTTACAGGCACCTCAGATTGAAGAGGCTGTCATCCGTGCGGTACCGGATGTAAACAGCGTCTTCATTGTTGAGGTCTTTCATGGTTTGTTTCAACATCATGCTGAAGAAGATTAAAAGGAGGGTTGGTGCGAGAACGCAGCCTTGCTTCCCGCCATTGTTAATGGAGAAGGGTTCAGAGGGCTCATTGCTGTATCTGACCCGACCTTGTTGGTTTTCGTGCAGTTGGATAACCATGTTGAGGAACTTGGGGGGGGCATCTGAGGCACTCTAGTATTTGCCAAAGCCCTTTCCTGCTCACGGTGTCGAAGGCTTTGGTGAGGTCAAAGGTGATGTAGAGTCCCTTGTTTTGTTCTCTGCACTTTTCTTGGAGCTGTTTGAGGGCAAAGACCATG
This sequence comes from Narcine bancroftii, assembly GCF_036971445.1. Taxonomy (NCBI): domain Eukaryota; kingdom Metazoa; phylum Chordata; class Chondrichthyes; order Torpediniformes; family Narcinidae; genus Narcine; species Narcine bancroftii. Next base: position 42,834,791 of record NC_091477.1, read on the forward strand.
TCAGTAGTTCCTCTGTTTGCGCGAAAGCCGCACTGTGATTCTGGGAGAACATTCTCGGAGACACTAGGTATTATTCTATTTAGGAGAATCCTAGCGAAGATTTTGCCTGCAATGGAGAGCAGTGTGATTCCCCTGTAGTTTGAGCAGTCTGATTTCTCGCCTTTGTTTTTGTACAGAGTGATGATGATGGCATCACGAAGGTCCTGAGGCAGCTTTCCTTGGTCCCAGCAGAGCTTGAAAAACTCATGCAGTTTGGACATAACTTCAGGATAAAGGAGCATCCATTTAAAAAAAGAGATACTGAGAAATTTCTTAACCCAGAGGTCGTGTGTCTGTGGCATTTGTTGCCATGGGCTGCAGAGGAAGTGAAGTCATTAGATGTATTTAAGACAGAGATTGACAGGTATTTGATTAGTCAGGGCACCAAAGATTACAGGGAGAAGGCCGGAGAGTGGGGCTGAGTGGAGAATGTCTATCCCTTCTGTAATCTTCTCCTGCGGCATCACCAGATAGAGATGGAATCAGTTCATAAGGAGGGTTGTGCAGTAGGGAAATTCTAGACAGTTTTTAGAGAAGTTATGAGGTCAGCACAACACTGTAGTCCAAAGGGCCTGTATTGTGCAGTAAATTTCTACATTCTAAGCCACATGAGGACACATTAAAGAGCTGAGCAGAAGTTTGGTCCATGCCGAGGATAAAAGGAGGAACAACAGGAATAGATTAGGAGGTTGACAGCAGAATGCGCTCTGACACCATTGGTGAAGGTATAAGGCCTGAAGATCTTCAAGAGGCCAGAATTAGAGGGGCCTTACAGATTCTTGGGTTACAGGAAACAGAGATTGGAGTGAAACAATGGAGGATTTGTTACAGAGTCTCTTGAAGCATGCCACCATTCAGATCAAAGCACCCCATCCACTATCCAAGATATTCATATCTTCATTCCCTCCTCCATCAGCACACAGTGACTGCCATGTATACTATCGACAAAATCTAGAGTAGTTACTTTCCCAGACTAATCCAAACAGCACCTCGCCAAACTTATAATCTCTACCATTGAGTGAGACATCAAAATCTTGGAACTCATATCCAACAGGACTGTGGGAGTACTTTCACCAAAAGGGCTGCAGCAGTTGATGAAAGAACCTAAGAATCCTTTTCTCAAATGGATGCACAATAAAAGGGTGGCATGGTTACCGTAACGCTGTCACAGCACCCAGCGATTGGGACCAGGGTTCAAATCCCGCGATATCTGTAAGGAGTTTGTACCTTCTCCCCATGTGAACGTGGGTTTCCTCCAGGAGCTCCGATTTCCTCCCTCTGTTCGATATGTACAGGGGCTATTGACTAATTGGGTGCAACTGGGCAGCACAGGCTCATGGGCCGAATGGCCTGTTACTGTACTGTATTGTATTTAAGTCTACATCATTAAGAAGCAATATTTCCAGCTCTAGGAAGCACCACTGCTCTCCACCTTCCAATCATTCCATCTTTAATTAAGCTGTTCTGGCCCCTTTAATTCCAGGGCCTCAATCTTGCTTTCAGCCCTTTGTGTGAGATTTCTGAAAATCTATTAGATGATATCTGCTGCATTCCCTCACTTTTTCTATTACTGCAACAAGGAATTCATTCAAGTCAGTCAAGAATGATTGCCTTTAGCCTATCAGTTCTGGCTTTCATCTATCAAATCAAACCTCTCCAAGTCCCTCCTGGACTCTATAACTGCCTTGTGTGCAACAGTGATCATGGTATTTACACAGGGGATGAAATTCCATTCATGTCCTTCATTTTTAGGAGGATAGGGTCATTACAAAGCTGCTTGGGACAATACATATATCATCTGTTGAATATTAAAGCAGTGACGTTAGATGGTCAAATTATTGCTTCTCTCTGAGTAAGACAACAATTATTTTGTGAAATTATTTTTTAAGTTGCAGTGTTTCTTTGACTTTCAGTGGCTTCAACAACTTTCCTGATAGAAAATGGGTGCAATTTAAGCGTATAACAGGCCAGCAGTAAACATTTAAAAATTCCCAAGCCTCTCCCCAGGTTTAAGTGTAGGGACTTATCAATGCAAATCCTCTCACACAAGCTGGGCTAATGAACATAATTTTGCATGGGCTATCTCTGCACTCCTTTCCACCAGTAGATATTTTTAGCTTGGTTTCCTAGGGTTGTGGGGGGTGGGGGGTGGAAGACAGACCTATGAGATAAGTAGCTTGAAACAGGCCCATGAGACTGAGAGGAGCAGAAGTTATCCTTTAATTTGATGCTCACGCCATGATCAATTGGCACATATGGACACTGCCCAACAAAAGGCCTGCTTTCAATTAGTGAATCTCCACCCAATAACATTTAAAACCCCTTTGCATTACTCAGTGCAATGCTCAAACCCTCACTGTCTCACAATCACCAATACGGTCATTGATTGTGATGCCCTGGCAGTAGCCACTCACTCACACTCTGATTTCCCAAACATTCAGTGATCTTCAGAAGAGCACCTCCACCCCTCATTTTCTCTTACTAATCTGGTACTTGCTTCTCACCTACTCGCCAACCTAACTAGCTGCTGGATATGAGACCTCCTGAATATATTTCAAAGACATACTTCCATTACTTTCTGGAAACCTTTCTTCCCCACTTTATTGATGGGCCTGTGTAAATCTTGATTCAGTTTCTTTCCAACAATATGCATGTAAAATTCTTCCTCTCAGTCAATCAGTTTCTGAGGAACCAAATTTGCACAGATTTCTCACTGGTGTACCTTTGATCAAGGTGAAACAACTGTTGGGAAACTACAAAGAAAACTTGAAGATTGGTTAGAAAATCATGGCCTTGGAGTACGTATCCAATGTCCTGGTTTGCAATTCCCAGCAGACAAATGCACTTCCTGAACACTACAGCAATTGCCTCAGATTTTGGAGAAAAAAAGACAATTTCGATTGATGTTTGAAACTATGAAATGGAGGCAGATGCTTACCTATTGTCATGACAACAACCCTCAAGGCATATTTTCATAAATATATAAGAAAGCCATGAGTTTTACGTTGGACTGGCAGATTAATGTGCGAAACTCAGTATCAGAGTATCTCAAACTTATGGAAATGGACACTCCACTGATTGCAGACCATATTAAATGCCCATAAAGAGTAGGTGTAAAATTGTAGCAGCAAGTAGAGGAATATAACCAGCCTGCTGGATTTGGAGAAGGCTTGCCAGCTGCTATATTGCATTAGGAGTTTGAGGAGATTTGTAATGTCACAAAAGACTCTTGCAAATTTCTACAGGTGTACCACGGAGAGCATTCTGACTGATTACAACACTTTCTGGTAATGGAGGTGCCAATGCGCAGGACAGGATCAGGATACAGAGGATTGCAAACTCAGCCAGCATCATCTTGGGCATTAGTCTTCACTCCATTAAGAACATCTGCAAGAGACAGTGTCAAGAAAGCAGCTTCTATCATCAAGGACTCTTCACCATCCAGGCCATACCCATTTCTCACTGCTCTCATCAGAGAGATGGTACAGGAGCCTGGAGACAAATACCCAACATTACAAAAACAGCTTCTACCCTTCACCATCAGATTTCTAAATAGACAGTGAACTTATGAACACTACCTCACTTTTTCTCATTTTTGCACTAGTTATTTATTTTTTAAAACCTTGTGTTTATGAAATTGTAACCTAGTAATTTTGCACATTCTTCTGCACAACATTGCTGCCTCAAAACAACAAAGTTCATGAGAGATGTTCATGACAATAAAACTGATTCTGAAGTTCATAGGATAGAAAAATTATTGTAGCCTTGGTGTTCACAGACTGGACCAAATAACATCACAGGAATGATGTATTTGCTGCTGCAAAATTCCTTCTGTATTTATACATTAAGGTATTTTATAAATAAATTGTAAATTTATAATTTTTTTTAATTTCAATTTTTTAATTTAGTCATACAGCACAGTAACAGGCCATTTCGGCCCACGAGCCTGTGTCGCCCAATTACACCCAATTTACCTACAAACCCCGGTACATTTCAAATGGTGGGAGAAAACCAATGCGGAGAACATACAAATTGCTGGGATTCGAACCCTGGATCAAATTGCTGGTGCTGTAACAGCGTTGCGTTAGCCACTACGCTAACCATTTTTGCTTTGAAGCATTCCATTTATGTGATATTATTCCTTCAAGTTTTGGTTACCAAGGTTAGAATAGAGTATGTGCCTGCGTGAGCACTGGTCTGAAAATGTATTGACGTGAATAAAAGTAGAATAAAATTCACATATAGTGCAGTCAGCGTTACAAGAAAACATTAGGGATATTGCTGCCAGAGTGGTTAATGTTCCATCCACTGATATAAATCAAGGGGTGAGGAATAAGCTTTCATCCAGAATGGAAACACTGGGAAGAGAGCTGATTGTATCAATGCATTAGATTATTATTTCATGGAACTACTTCCAATTCAAACCAGTTGAACAGGACTAGTGTCTAACTGTCCTACAGGAAAGGAGTTCGGAAAATTTCATTTAGTGGTCAAAGAAAGAAATTTCACTGCATAAGTGCTCCATAATTTAGCACTAATGGGATAATAATCCCCTAGAAGCCATTTCTAATTGGAGCAGGAGTCATTACATCTCTAAGGCTGTGTCTGACTTGCAGTGAGGTATCATCTTGTTTAACTTGCCTTTTGCTCATTCTAATACTGCCTAGTAGGAATACTGTTGTTTTCAATACTGAGTGAGAGGTGGGATCATTTTTGTGGTCTGGCACATTCAATGCTGTCAACACTGAATTTGATGAGAGTAACAAGTGGAGACACAGTAAATAAAGAGAAATAAGAAAGACTCCCTGTTGTCAAGATAATGATGTCTGTGACCAGCAATGGAGTGAACTGTTCACACCAGTAAAAATCTTTCACTCTTCCGAAGTCATTTGATGGAGCAAAGTAAGAAATACGGAGGATCTTTATGACAATGAATACATCAGATGCAAATATGGTTTCTAAAAATGAATGAGCTGAGCTGTTTGGTCTTTCACCAGGTATTAAAGAAATGGTCAATTCAGTCATGTTTATAAATTAAAATGAAACATGGTTTGCAAAGTTACAGACACACAGCTGAAAAGCAGAGCATGATTTTAAATGAACAGCTGAATGCTTCGTTCTCAGGGCATGTTATTTTTGCCCCATTCTCACGCCACCCGTTTTCCAGGGGAAACCAGGTTGTTTAAATTCCACCTGATACATTTCGGTCAGGCACCCAATTCGCCTGGACAGCACCCATGTCAAAAAGGACATGAACCTCACTAACCTGTGAAAATTAATATCCAACAACATATGCTGCAGGCTGATTTAGTTTAATGATTTAACTGAGTGGAGCTGCTGTACAAGCACCAGATTTAGAGATCCAATATCACGCTCTTGCCTGCAATAAGGTTGTTCTGTGTAGGTTTTCCATCAGTTTCTGTATTGACAAAGACCATACATATTCTATACATCACCACCGTACTTCCTGTGCACCGTATCCATCTCATCCCTTCCTGGCAAGTTCACAACTGCTCCATGTGAGACAAATGGCACAAATAAAATCATGTTACCATTGCTCTGAACCAACTGATCTATCTCTGCACTTCAGCACTGTGTCTTACTTGCTATACTATGAATGGAATGACTAGCTGGGCCGTTCACGAAGCAAACTTTCTCATTGCATCTTGGTTAAATGTGATGATTAATTTGAACTTGAAAGGACCTGATGAAATGAAACTTTAAAAGAAAATAACATTTACTTACAACTTGTATTACAGTCCCTGTTAATGCCAGAAATTCATGCTACTCTAATTAAGTACTTTACAGGATACACTTACAATTAAAATTTGATATTGAACCACAGAAGGAGATGTTAGTATTGATGGTGAAACACTTGATTAAAGTAGTAAGTTGTAAAGAAAATCTTAAAGGTGAAAAGGGAGTTAAAAGAAGTTGGGATGTTAAGAGACAAAAGCCCCAAACTTTTGTCTAATGAGCCAGCCACCAATAGGTATCATTGAGAGGGTATAAGTGCTCAGAACTGAAAGTGAGTAGAGACCTCAGGGAACGTCAAGCTAAAGGAGGTCAGACATAGTGAGGAAGGTCTGGAAACAAGAATGCTAATCTTAAAAATTAATAATTATACACAGAATGATGTCGGAAAGGGTGACATAAATTAGGAAATGGGCAGTACAAATGTCCTCCAACTAATAGAAGATGAAAGATGATAGAAATGGTGCTGGCCAGGGGAGCATACAAGGGAGTTGCAGATGGAATTTTATGCAGACAAGTGTGAGGTTCTGCATTTTGGAAGGACAAACCAAGAAAGGAGATACACGGTAAATGGAAGGGCACTGAAGAATAGGGTAGAACAGAGGGATCTGGGGACACAGATACAAATTCCCAGAAAGTAGCTTCACAGGTGTATAGGATTATAGAGAGCTTTTGGCATTAGCCTTCATAAATCAAAGTATTTGGTATAGGAGTTGGGATGGAGTGCTGTGTGAAGTTTTGGTCACGAAACTAGGATGTTTCCAGGACTTCAGGAACTGAGTTAAACCGGTTAGGACCTTATTCCCTAGAGAATAGATGAGGGGAGATTTGATAGGGGCACTTAAAATTATGAGGGGGGTTCCCAGCAGCAGATAATATGAAGCAGGGAGGAATCTGATCAGACTAAGACAGTGATCTTATCACTTTGGCAGTGACGGATTAACCATTAGGCTGAAGCCTATGGGCCCGAAAGGTAAGAGGGCAAAAGCCCCTTGTCTTCAGCCTACTCAATAAAGAGTAGCCTTGGTCTCAGTTTATTTTTTCTTACTTACTGCAGGTCTGCATGATTGAAGCCAGTGACTGTGGGACAGAGCTGGCATTGCACTGTTGCCAGGGTGACATGTGTGGTGATTTCTGGGAGATGGCGGCAGCAGCATGAAGATTTGCCACTGTGGCATGTGCGAACCTCCTCCTTCCCACCAAACTTCAATTTTTAACATCCAATTCAGTCAGAGAGACGTTAAAAATCAAATAGTTTGATGGGAATGATTGGGGGTGGAATTAAAGCAGCTCACCCAGAGCACCCAGAGCCAGTTAAGTAAGTGGCAATCTGCTGGGTGTTGCTGGTTGATTGAGGAGCCACTCAGTGAGGTGGCCTCTCAATCACCCAGCAGTGCCCACCAGTCTGACCGGAGGGTCACTAACTGCCTCCAGGTGCTCTGGGCGAGCTGCTTTAATTCCACCCCCAGCCCCCAATCCTCCACCTTCCCACAACCAAATTATTAGATTTTTAACATCCAATTTGGTCGGAGAGATGTTAAGAATCAAAGTTGGTGGGAAGGTGGAGGATTGGGGGTGGGAAGGTGGAGGATTGGGGGTGGGATGCTGCCTGTAATCTCCAGTATGCTGGATAACAAGGAAGAGCTTGGGAGCCCTCTCCCCACAACAAACATAATATGGCCCAGCACTCCCGGCAGCAGGCATTGAATGACCGATCCACCAAGTTGCCAGCTTGTGTCATGCTCGGGACTGGAGGGATGGTGTGGGACCCCTAAATTCTTCCTTGTTATTCCAACATACTGGGCCCCAAGTCACTCTCTCTCCATAAGAGGGGAGCACCATCTATTAAATAATCTGGGAAGCATGATGTGACGGGTAAATCCCAAACAAAATAACCGTGATCCACACAGGTGCTAATTTGCTAACCTGCGAGTAACAGTTATTTATTACGCAAGAATGGAATGAAAGGTCTGTAATGGATTCATACAACTTGTCTTTATGATATTTTGTTACGCATGTGTAGTACTAGCACAACATTATACATAGTAGTCGCACTAGTCGCTCAATCAAGGCTCATGGTCGTGGAAGTACCACATTCACCCAATCAGCAGTGGGGTCTCGGTCCCATCTATCAATTCAGGCTCCCACCAGTCCCACTGCTATCTATCAATGCTCATGTTTGTAAAAGTGCACGCGAGTCTGAGGTCTGCCTCCTGCAGAAGAGCTCAACTCATGCAGCGCCATTCAATTAACCCTGGATCTCTGCCACTGGAGCAGAGTAAGTGATACTTTAATTATTCATGTTGCTTAAACCATGAACGACAAAACAGCTTCTGGAAATTGTACCCAGAGTCTGCAAATTGCAATAGTCGCTGTAAGTATTTGAAAGGCGGGGCAACTGGCTGTGGCAGATACAAGATAAAGGGGTTTTGCACAGCAGAGAGCTGAACAGGGACCAGTCAAACTGCCCCAAATGCAGCCCTGTGTCAGAGCCAGGCAATAAGGTCCCTGCAAGTGGCCAGCACCAAGGCACCTCACTACTGGCCCAACCCCTCTCCTCCTCATGCACCCCTCTCCACCAGGCTATTGCCACCCAGCCCAATCAATTCTATCCTGACATCACCAAGCACAGCGTACACATGCACACCATGAGTATGTACCTGGCAGATAAATTTAGAATATGTGAGGGGAGGGCATCACCCGGGGAGCAAGGTCATGGGGGGGTGGGGGTCCTTACTAAAGCTCAGCTGAGGGGCCCCGAGTAGTAGTTAATCCACCACTGCACTTTGGTGTCAGTTGCCCATGGAATTTGGTGGCCCCAGTGAAGAATTTTGATCAGTACCTTATTGTAGGTCCATTGTGCCACAATGGGCAATTGACACCAAAGTGCAGTGGCAGATTAAGTTGATGAGGAAATGGAGAGAATAAAAAAATGTGATAAATACAGAATTAATATAAATTGGTGGCGATGGTCATCAGAGAGTTGGGTATGCCAAACTACCTGTTACTGAGCTCCTTGTCTCTCTACCTCTATAATGCTGTAGTTGAGATAATAAAGAGGGCAAAAATAGATGGAATTGCACTCCCAAGTGAGAAGAACATCCTTTGCTGGTGATGTTCAGGTTATGATTGGAATATGACAAAGTGTTCAGGCTGATAGAGCCCCATCCAACACCTCCACAGATGAGCATTCACTTAGTGGATGTTGAGATCCATCAGAACAAAGGCAGTGGACTACTTAAGGAGAACATTTTTTTTTTAAAAAAGAGAAGGTGCTTGCTATTTATTTGGGAAACATCCAGAAAAGAGCTTCAACAAGTTTTTACAAAATAACATCCTATATTTGTCAGCATATTTCAAAAATATATTAGCTTTCTTACATCATTCTCAGTGTAATTACTTTAAATACATCCAAGCAAAGTCCACATAATCATCCCACTTTACCTCCTGTTTTCTATGATGCTAGATTGTAATGAAGGGTTACAAATAAATCATTTAAAAAGACAAGAGACATGCAATCCATTGTGAAGATTAACTGCATTTTTATAAATCGCTGACACTTGGGAGCCATATATGTATCAATATATCCCCACCTTTTGATTTGGGAAATGAGAAATCTTGATGTTTTAGTCTATTAAGATAAATAACAAAATTATTTAATCATTAAGATAACCAATCCTTAATCATGTGACTAATCTATTGAAACAAAATTATAGTACAGAGCAATATTTAGAATCAAAATGTATTGTCATGACTATGTCATTAAATTCATTGTTTTGCAACGGTATCATAAATTGCATTTAAAAATAAATGAATTAGTGGAAAAATAAGAGAAGGTGAACCAGTGTCTATGGTTCATTGGGCATTCAGAAATCTGAAGGCAGAAGGGAAGAAGCTGTTCTTGAACTGCAGGGTGTTCATCTTCAGGCTCCAGCAACACCTTCCTGATGGTAACAGTGTAAAGAAGGCATGGCCTGGGTTGTGAGGGTCCTTAAGGATGGAGGCTGCTTTCTTAAGGCATTGTAGATATCCTCAATGGAATGGAGACTGATGCCCAGTTCACAATTCTCTGTAGCTTTCTCTTGTCTTGTGTATTGGTACCTTCATACCAGATAGTGATGCAACCAGTCAGAAATTTGCACGTCTTTGGTGACACAACAAATCTCCTCAAACTCCTCCCACTGGTGAACCTACTTCATGGTTATATCGACATGGAGTCCCAGGACAGATCCTCAGAGATGATGGAACTTGCAAGTCTTAACCTTTCCACTGCTGATCCTTCAATGAGGGCCTGTTCATGTTCTCGTGTTTTTCCCTTCCTAAAGTCCACAATCAGATTCAGATTTTCAGAGTTCAGATTTATTGTCAGAGTACATACATGACATCACATGCAACCCTGAGATTTTTTCCTGCAGGCGAGGCAGAATCACCACTTATTGGTAGTGCAAAGAAAACTGTACACAGTGAATACATTTAAACAAAGAACTGTAAACAGATAATGAATGTAAAGAAACTGCAATAGAGATTTTTTTTTAAATCAATAAAGTAGACAAGTAAGAGTCTTTAAATGAGTCCTGGATCAAGTTGGTTGTTGAGTCTGATGGTGGAGGGGTAGCAGCCGTTCATGAACATTGTGGTGCGAGTTGTTTGACACCTATACCTCTTTCCTGATGGCAGCAGTGAGGATCCTTGACTTTGCTAACATTGAGTGTAAGGTTATTGCTATGGAACCACTCAACTTGCCAATCTATCTCCCTCCTTCCTTTATTGCCATTTTTGATTCTGCCAAATGCTGTACTGTCATCGGCAAATTTGTAGACAGCATTTGAATTGTTCCTAGCCACAATCACAAGTTTTCAGTCAGTAGAGCAGAAGGCTAAGCATGCATCCTTGAGGTGCATCTGTGTTGATCACCAGTGAGGAAGAGATGTTGTTTCCAGTTAGTATTGACTGTGGCTTTCTCAGGAAGAGGTCAAAGATGCAGTTCCAACAGCCCAGATATTGGAACTTTTTGACCAGCACTGAGAGGATGATGGTGTTGAAAGCTGAGCTGTAGCCGATGAAGAGTAGCCTTATGTACATGTTGCTGTAGTCCAGGTGACCCAGAGCTGAGTGGGAGTGATTAGACATCTGCTGTGCAGCTATTGTGACGGTAGGCAAATTGCAGTGGGTCCAGATCTTTAGTTATGTATGAGTTAATTCTGGCCATGGCCAACTTCTCAAAGCATTTCATCACAGTAGATGTGAGAGCTGCTGAACAAAAATCATCGAGGCAGATCACTCTGCTTTTCTTGGACACCAGGATTGATGCACTTCTGAAGCAGGTGGGAACCTCCAACTACAGTTGGAGATTTAAAATGTCTGCGAATACCTTGGCTAGTTGGTTGGCACTGATTTTCCATACTCTGCCAGGTACTCAACTAGAGTGCATTTAATACACTCCATTCCTATCTTCTATGTTTCTATGTTTAACTGCCGAGTGGTAAATGGGCAAGTGCGTGAACTATTGCACCTCATTTCCCTGTGAAATGCACTTTGTTTCACACTGAAGTTTTTCCTTAAAAACTGTCCTGCTGTGCCATCACTTTGAAGGATGGCGATCATTGGTAGCTATTCCCCAAGTATTTGTCATGACTAGGGGTGCAATGCTAATTTTTTATTTTTTTTTTTATAAAGCTGTTGGAATATCAGTTCCTTTGTGATGATGGAACACACCAGTACACACTTTCCTCTTAATGAGGTTTCAAACTGTTGATTTTGGTAATTCTCAGGTTTGGGTGATTTCTCTTACTGTTTTATTCTTGTTTTTCAGCCTCATTATGGCTTCTTTGATTTTCATTTGCACAATTCTGGTCCTCGTGTTGTAGTGTGGATAAATATTGGGAGAATTTGGTAAAATTAGATTTTACATTTTAAAACAGATTTTATTTGAAATACTGAAAAATTCATATTCAGTGAACTTTACAGAAAATATGGAGAATGCTGTGCACATTTCACAAAGGTGCTAATTGAAATGATGTCAAAAAATGAATAGATCATCATCTTGGACTGGAGACACTTTGGCTGTTTGCAAGATGACATTTGTCTTCACAGGTATTTATGATTACTCAGCTTTGTTTAATTGCTTCATTGCTTCAAGAGAGCTAGGCCTGCTTCTAAGCTTTTGACCAACTTTGGAGTTGGGAGTTGCCATTTTTCAATGAGGAACAGAGTTGCCAAAGAAAATCAAAGAAGCCAGTATGTGGTTGGAAAACCAGAATAAAACGGTAAGAGACATTGGCAAAACCTGAGGATTACCAAAATCAACAGTTTGGAACATCATTAAGAAGAAAGAGCGTATTGGTGAGTTTAGTAATTACAAAGGAACTGGTATTCCAGGAAGGCGTCCACTGCTAATAACAGAAGAACTCTCATTATAATGAAGACAAATCCCTAATTGTATGTCCAACAGATCAGAAACACTCTTTAGGAGGCAGGTGTGGTTATGTTAATAACTACTGTTTGCATAAGACTTCAGAGGATATACTGCAAGAAGCAAACCATGGCAAAGGTGGTATGCTTTGGATCTCGGGCAGTTCTTTTAAGACTCCACATTTTACTGTTTTCACCACTCTGATACAGGTCAATCTTGGTCTCCTCTGTTCACGAGCCATTTTTCCAGAATTCTGCAGGCAGTTTTAAATACTTTGTGGCCATCTTTCTGCGGCACAGTTAGTGTAGCAGTTAGAGCAATGCCAGTGATCAGGACCGGGTTTTGAATCCTGCACAGTTTGTGATGGGTTGGTATGTTCTCCCCGTGTCTGCGTGGATTTTCCCCATTTGAAATGTATCCAGGGTATAGGTTAATTAGGTGTAAATTGGAAGGCATGAACTCGTAGGCCGAAATGGCCTGTTACTGTGTTGTATGACTTATTAAAAAAAAATTGTTTTCCTGAGGTTTTCTGCAGGGATTCATTGATGTACCCCATCTTCCTCTTGAAGAGAGTTTCTGATCTGTCAGACATGAGCTTGGGGATTTATCTTCATTGAGGCTTTCCTGGAATACAATTTTAACCCTTACAATCACCTTTGGAGTATGTAGTTGCCATTTTTCAACACTGTTCCGAGCCCAAAGGACCCCAAAACCCAGCAGCAATAGACATTCACCAAGATGAGTAGTTATTTAAACAAAAGTTGTTTTTAATTATCTTTAAACATGAAAACAGTATCAAACTTTAACTTATCTCGATCAACTTACCTAACCTTAACCCCCTTCTAATTCTAAGCATGTAATGTGTGTATAAATTTAGGAAAAGTTCTTTAGTTCACAGTTCAATCTCACTTCTCATTCTTCCAAGTTCATTGGTTGCAGGCAATTCTTGTATTGTGCACAGAATTTAACATTTATAAAGTTCATCAGGCTTTGGTGCTCGAAAAGTAAATGTTTACCACTCAGGAAGGTTCTCGTAGGGTTTGCAGAGAGATTTGTTGTGGATTTCCACAACTGAGGTACCACCATTAGTCATCACAAACATCATGATGCCCTGAAATGAGGGAACTTGGTAGAAAAAGAGCTTCAATTTCTACATGGTCAAACCAAAATGTACACAAATAACCTTGAATAAAATCTGGAATATGCACATTAATTATATGTAAATTATTTGATTACAAATGTAAAACTGTGGAGCACATGGGTAAATAGAGGAAAAAAAGTATCTTTGTCCCAAATATTATGGAGGGTACTGTATCACTGATTCAATGGCTCTGGAACTGCAAGTTAATACAACAGGGTTTTAAAGGATCACAGCACCCAAGTAGTTATTTTTAGAGCTTTGTTAAAGAAATGTCACCATAAGCAAGTTCAACATAGAAGTCAGTGGTAGAGAAGTTAATGGGTGGAAAACTTAGACTGATACCTGGAAAAGGAGGGATTAATCAAATTTGGCTTAAATTGTGGTTATAAAGTACATTGATGAGGGCATTAATGCAGAGGAGTTGATGTAATTGGAAGCCTGTAAATAGAGGTTTACCACTGGGATCAAGTTACCCTTAAGTCACCAACTAGGACTTAAAAGTCCCAGAAAGTGCTGGGACACCTACTGTCGGTCATTAATTTAGAAATGAATGTTCAGTGACATGAAAATTGATAGTGTTATTGAAAAAGAAGAGGGTAATGTCAGGCTACAGGACAATGTCGATTAATTGTGATATTGTCAAAGCAAAGGCAGATGGACTTTAACATTGAAAACATGAGGTGATGCATTTTAGAAAAACGAAACATTTTTTTTTAAAAAAGGAGGAAAAAATGGGACATTTGAATGCTTGGGTCCAAGGAGTATTGGGGAATAGAGGGACCAAGATGCAAAACCTAGAATTCTTGAAGGTGGAGGCATTTGTCTTCATTAGGCACAGAATATGAGTATAATGTTATACCCATCTAAAACATTTATCAATCAATCATTGGAGGTGCTGTGTGCAGGTTTGGTCACCGCACTCCATGAGAAGCATGTAATTGCTGGGTTATTCAGTCGGCTATTTAAACCTCAGCCAGGTTTCCTATAGACCTGGAGTCACACAGAGACCAGACCAGGTGAAAATGGCAGAGTTTCTCCCTAAAATAAACATGAGTGAACCACTTGGGGCTTTACCATCCAGTTGTTTCATGTTCATCTAAATAAATTTAAATTCCACAGCTACCAGAGCAGGATTTGAACTCAAGTCAGGTCTCGGAATTGTTGGAAACACACTGAAATGTTGGAGGAACTCACCAGGTCTTTTCAGCATCTATAGGAGACAAAGATATTTTGCTGACATTTTGGCCCTGAGCCCTTCTTCGCCTTGGAGTCATTAGACCAGAAATGTAAGTGCGAGCCACCACCTGACATAGATGCAGAGCAGGGGAACAGCCTGTTTCAGTGGTGTAACCTCAGTTGGGATCTACATTCAGATTCAACAAGCAACAGTTAGGAGCTTTAATTTCCTTTTCCAATTGGAAGCTTCCAGTGTTAATGTCAATAACTTATTTTCAACTGTACAACTGTATCCAATTGTGCTAGTCTCCATTGCTACATAAAAGACCTGCTGAGTCTTTCCAGCATTGTGTGTGTTTGACTTCAACCATGCTGTCCACAGAATTCTGTGCTTTACCACCCCCCCACCCCCACACACCACCACCAGTTACAAGGGCCGATCCACACAGAAATGCTATTGAAAATATCTGGGCAATGTTTTCTCTTTCACTGCTCAAGTCGCACTCAGCAAAAATAAAGGGCTTCAGTTATTTGTGTAATTAGTATTTGGGAGTGAGGGCAGCAAAGAGATTGAATTTGTTTCATCCCTCTGCTGACCTATTCTACTCCCATTGCTGCCAGCAGTAGCTGTAATACCCAAGAGCGAAGCCAAGTGGTAATGTAAATATTTTAAGTTTGCAATTACCATCAGATGTCAACAGTAGGCCAGATATTGGCATATGGATTTACTGTTGTTATAATGCATTACTGTCCATTTAGAGGAAGGTCCAGAGCCTAGTACTTCAATCTGTAATGGATATGAGAATTTATGTGTGTGGGGTTGCAATTGAAGCCTGCTGATTCAGTTCCTTACCTTATCACTCAAAAAGATTTCCTTTTAAAGTCAGTGGAAGGTTATTAAGCTGTGTAAGTGAAGATGTTTAGCCAAAGTTATTCCTGAAGGGTAAATTGATAGATTTAATTGACATTACCTAAGCAGTTTCAGTCACGGATTTAAAATACAGAGATTATCCACTATGTAAGTTCATTGCTAAAGCACATTTCAATCGTTGTCTCAGAAAAAGGCTGATAACAGAAGAACACTGATAGACTATTGCTGTGTCAGTACCATAAACATCAACAAGATCGGTGTTCGTAATTTGTCTTTCACCAGTTTCCATTGTTGTGTGCTGTTTCCAAAGCAAGGAAACGGACTGGTTGAGCAGTTTGGAGGTGTGGACACCTTCAATGCCAATCAGCAATCTGACTTGCCTCAAAGATGAATGAAAGTTGTTCTCAGTTGAAAGATTTACTGGTCACTGTTCTTTGACTTAACTTCTAACAATGGCAAAGAAATCTCTTCAAAATGCCCCAAATGTGGCTAGTTTCCTCTAAGATATTTTCCATTACATGATAAAAATTTCAGGTCAGAATTTAATCTTAACATGGGCTGTACCCATTATAATTCAAATACATAATGCTTGCTTTTTCTGTGTTACATGATTAATTGGTAGCACCAATTCATCTGCACAGCACATAATTCCAACAATATTTCTGAGCAAGTTTATTGAGAGTTTCATTTGGATACTTGCCTATGCACGCCACTCCATTGTGTGCTGGGTTTGCCAGTGGAACACTGTCCCCTGCACTGTGTAGTTGCAGCGTGCATTTGATATAGGTTCATACATATGTAATTAACACTGTGTATCACACACAGAAAGCTAGTGGGAAACAGTTTCCATAACAGGTAATATCTGCAGACCTTCCACATAAATATACAACAGACCTGGAAGGGAACTTCCCATTAACATCAATAAAGAAAAATTTAATTGTTATAGCTGATCTCCAACTTCAACCTATTTTCCTGCCCAATCCCCTTATCCATTGAGTCTTCAATTTTGAATAACCTCATGGTTAGAAAAATTCTACAATTTACCATCTTTTGAGTAAACAAATTTCTCCTCATCTCAGTCCAAATGCCTTGCACCTTACTTTCACTTTGTCACCCCTTAATCAGGGGAAATATTCTCTCTGCACCTCCTCTATCAAAACCATGTTACATGTTTTGATCAGCTCACCACTCATTCTTCTGAACCCTAAAAAAATAAGTCTGTACAACTCAAATTTTGCATACTTAACAGATTGCTACTGACAAAACTGCTCCACTTCTACAGCCCCATGTAATTTTTTTAGTTAACAAGATTAACATTGAACACAGTACTCCAAGTGAAGTCTCACCAAGGCCCTTTATAATGGTTGTCAGCTGCATTTAGTCAAGTCCTATTGCAATAAAGGCCAACATAATTTGACTTCCTTAACTATTCCAGTAAGCATCTTCCAGTTAGCCTTAATGTGATGGTGTCCTGTAGGAAAAGCTGAACTTGTTCATAGTTGCTTCATTGCAAGGAAGTATGCAACTGGAGCTGTAATGACTTCCTACCAGCAGCTCTAGAACTACAAGTCCTGGACTCAGATCTGGGCACAACTTCCCAGGAGCACCAGTGATATAGATTGGTCAGTTCCTGGGCAACTTCAAGGCTTGATGGTGGCAGTGTGAAGGTTATGACCCACTGGGAATAAAGCAAACTCCAACACCATTCTTCTTGTTTAGTGTATTGGGCAATTTTTAGGTGTTTGAGGTCGGATCACTGCATTGCCTTCATAACTTGTACCTAAAGCAAGATGGAACCCTGCTGGTTGGAAGCAGTCGGAACAGTGAATCCTCAGGTAGTCTGGCTGGTTACGATGCTTCTGAGACTATTATTAAATGCTGAACCTGGTGGGCTTATTCCTTTTGATATGGAAGGCAACAGGACCCTGCAGGATAGCATGGACTTATTGCTCCAACAGTCCTAGCTGCTTGATATCTCCTCTCTATTAACAGACAAGCCAGACCATACATTGAACATGCTCATTGGCTTCCCCACACTTGTCCCATTCAATTTCCAGCTTTTATGCTTCTTCCATTCATGCCAGGTGATTTAGCACATGCATATTTAGATGAAATTAACCTCTGCATACCTTTCTTTGGCTTGGCTTCGCAGATAAAGATTTATGGAGGGTTATGTCCACATCTGCTGCAGGCTCGTTGGTGACTGACAAGTCCGATGCAGGACAGGCAGGCACAGTTGCAGCAGTTGCAAGGGAAAATTGGTTGGTTGGGGTTGGGTGTTGGGTTTTTCCTCCTTTGTCTTTTGTCAGTGAGGTGGGCTCTGCGGTCTTCTTCAAAGAAGGTTGCTGCCCGCCGAACTGTGAGGCGTCAAGATGCACTGTTGGAGGCGAGATCAGCCCACTGGCGGTGGTCAATGTGGCAGGTACCAAGAGATTTCTTTAAGAAGTCCTTGTACCTCTTCTTTGGTGTACCTCTGTCTCGGTGGCCAGTGGAGAGCTCGCCATATAACATGATCTTGGGAAGGCGATGGTCCTCCGTTCTGGAGACGTGACCCACCCAGCGCAGTTGGGTCTTCAGCAGCGTGGATTTGATGCTTGCGGACTCTGCCAGCTCGAGTACTTCGATGTTGGAGATGAAGTCACTCCAATGAATGTTGAGGATGGAGCAGAGACAGCGCTGATGGAAGCGTTCTAGGAGCCGTAGGTGATGGCGGTAGAGGACCCATGATTCGGAGCCGTAGTCATACCCTTTGCATACCAATGACAATGAAAAATGCAATGGTGCTGTGACTTCTTTCTAATCCTCAGCAGTGCCCCCTGAGGGATATGTTAAGACAGGTTAACATTGTGATAGGAGAAGCCAGGCATTTTAACCATCTGGATGTTCTCAGTTACAGAGATGAGGAAAAGTCCAGCAAGGATTGATGAGATGCAAGCATTCTTCAATCAATTTCCTGTTTGAGATGCTAAATGGTAAAAGTCAGACTGGAATTCTTGACCTTTGTAACAACGGTGCAAAATATATTTGCCGAAGGTGTCCGATTCCTAGTTTGATGCAAGCCAAAATTCATAAAGTTCAAAGCGAAATGTGAAAATTGCAGATAATGGAATCTTGAGCAAACATTGAGAAGCTGGAGGGACTCAGCAAGTCGGGCAGCATCCGTGGATAGAAATGGTCAGGCAACATTTAAGATTTAATGACAGAGTACATACAGAACATCACATACCACCATGAGATTCTTATTTCCTGCAGGCGAGACAGAATCACCCCTTATTGGTACTGCAAAATAAAACTGTACTCAACGTACATGTGTAAACAAATTAAATGTAAACATTTCAGACTGGGACCTATGTTCAAGATTAAAGTGGGAAAAATGAATGGAGAGAAAGGATTGTGGAAGGGCCAAGACGTGATAAAGATACTGGACAAATGATGGTGGGAAAGATAGAGAGACTGGTTTGAGAGAAAAGTAAGAACAGAAGCAGCTAAAAAACAGATGGAAATAGTGAAACCCAATCAGGATTGGGGGGTGGGTGTTACATAAATTGTAAAATTCACAGTTCAGCTCAAATGCTATATGTTTGGCCAATGCATTCAAGAACATCTAGTGGTCACTTTAGTTTCCAAGCTACATCTCATTAATGGCCTCATGCTGTGAATCTGTAGCTTGCTTCTTCACAGGCATGGTGTTTATATATGCAGCTGTCTGTAATTTCAATATAGATAACTGCATGTTACATGAGAAGCCTGTTTGAAGGCTGGTTTTCACTTTACTAATGGTTACTATCCTATATATCTTGGCGTTAGCTACTTTCCCTCCCACACAGCATCAACTTACTGCCTGCTGTATGTAACTTTTAACCCACAACTTATTTCAAGATGTGTTCAAGTGGGCTGTATTGGATTAGGAAAAACAAACTGGTTTATTGTTGGAGCAGAAACCTCAATTATTTAATTACCACTGACTGTCAAAAATTTGAAAAATGTTTTTAAATATCCACAGCATTGTGTTCTGAACATCAGAAAAATGTTTGAAGATACCCACATAAACACATCTATTCAATCACGTGCAAGTCCCACAGCGTTACATCTGTTTTACAAATTGCATTAGTCTGTAAAGAAACATTCAAATGAGCAAAGCAACATTTGCTGAAATCAATGTACATACATGCTGGAGAAACTCAGCCGGTCACACAGCATCCACAGAAACCAAAGGGTGACCAACGTTTCATGCCTGGGGCCTTTAGCAGGTATGGTTCTGAAATCAATAGCTTTACCTCCTCAAGTATTTGTAACAGTTAAAAAATCCACTAAACTAAAGCATATGGTAGCTTGATGTTAGAAAGAACTAGCATTCTCTCTCATTATTCCTTTGGGTGAAGAAGACCCCATAATTATCTGCTGATTTAACATTTTCAGCTGTGGTTACAAGTCAGTGAAAATTCATTTCTGGAGAATTGTGATGCATTACTACAAAGCCTTTTTTTCCCCCCTGTTTTCTCCAGACATTACAATGGTGTGTACCTCCTTTACTTAGAAGGTTAAGAAAACATCTTGTACTCAATTTTGTTAGGTCTAACCAGTGTTTGAGCAAGCAGGATTTCTTTGACCACTCTACGTTGTCACATCTTAAACATAGCAAGAAATTTCTTCTTTCCCAATTCTACCTCAAAAAGGGAAAGTCAAATCTTCCCACTGAGCCAGAGCTCGTTAAACCAAGGGAAACGAAGAAAATCATTAACATTAAAATCTTGCCTGGGAAAGTGCAAAGAAAGTTAAAAAAAAAAGTGCAAACAAGGGAGTCACAAGCAAAGGTTCTTCCATGGGCAACAATCATCTTTATATCAAGTGATTTGCATATATTCCCTGGTTACCCAACTGTTTAACAATGTTGAGAAGGGAAGAGGGTGGGTGTTTGTTTTTGAACTTGTGCACCCAGAGTGTGAGCAGTTAGTCAATACACAAAGGTGCGGGAAAAACTCAGCAAAGGTATAATCACCAACACTTCAGGGCTGAGCCCTTTGAAAAAGTCTGAGCGAAAAGCAGGCCAGAGCCTGAATTAAAAGATGGTGGGGGTGGAGGGAAGTAGGGACAAAAGGGAAGGGGCTCAGGCCAACAGTAAAGAGATCATTGGTGGATACGAGAGGATCGGCAGTGCATGAGGCCAAGGACAGACATATTGATGGGGGAATGGGGTGTGAAATAGATATGGTTCACTACTGGGAAATTTTCATTATTGCAGCGGACAGAGTGAAGGTGGTCAACAAAAAGATCTCAAAATCTATGTCTAGTGTCTATGATGTGGTGAGAGCCATAATGGGAGCAGCAGATAACCCCTGAAGATTCACAAGTGAAGTGCTGCTTCACTTGGAAGATTGTTTGGAGCTCCGAATGGTGATGAGGGAGGAAGAGGAGTGGGCACAAGGTACGATAGGATAAGGGAGTCATGGAGGGAGCAGTCCCTGAAGAAAGCAGAAAGGGTTAGGAGAAGAGGTATCTGGTGGTGAGATCACATTGTAGGTAGTGGAAATTGTGAAGTGTCAGATGTTGGATGCGGAGGCTGGTGGGGTAGCAGGTGAGGACCAGAGGAATCCTATCCTTTTTGTATCTGGGATCAGAAGGGGCCAGGGCAGATGTGTGGGAAATAGAGATGTGGGTAAGGACTAAGCTGATGGCAATGGGGAGGAAGCCATGATTTTAGAAGGAGGATATTGCAGATGTTCTGGAATGAAAGGCCTCATCCTGGGAGCAGATGTGATAGAGATGGTGGAATTTAGAGAAAGGAATAGAATCCTTAGAGGGAACCAGGTATGAAGAAGTGTGATTGAGGTAACTGTTGGAGTTGGAGGGTTTCTAGAAAATGTCTATAGAGAGTTTGTCTCCAAAGATGGAGATAGATAGATAAAGAAAGGAGATGGACCAAGTGAATTTGAGATCAGGTTAAAGTTAGCAACAAAGTGGATGAAGCTGATGAGTTCATCATGGGTGCATGAGGCAGCACCAATGTAGTGGAGGAAGAGTTGAGGAGCCTGGGCTGTGTAAGATTGCTGCACATACCCAACAAAAAGGCAAGCATAGCTGCCCCTTTGACAGAGAAAGTGGACTGAGTCAGAGAAATTATTGAGTGTGAGAACAAGCTCTGCTAGGCAGAGGAGGACGGTGATGGAGCAGAACTAGATGGGTTCATTGTGAGAAAAAATTGAAGGATTTTAAGACATTTGGTATAGGGGATAGAAGTGTAGAGATATCGGAATCCATGGTGAAAATGAGACAGTCAAGTTCAGGGATCAAAGTTGTTGGAAGGCATGCAAGGTGTCGCAGATGTAGATAGGAAAGGACTGGACTGGGGGAAAATATGAAGTTGAGGTAAGACAATATCTGTTTGGTGGGGCAGGAGCCCACAGAAACAATGGGTCTATCTGGACAATTTGGGTCTGAGGATCTTAGATAGGAGATAGAAACCCAGCCGTGTGGAGTTTAGAAACAATGAGGTTAGAGGCTGAGGGAGGAAGATGATGAAGTAATGAGGTCAGAGATGGTGCACGGGTCAGTAACAATGTTTTTTTTGATGGGTCTTGTTCAAGGTGATAAATAAGAGGTGGTGTCAGAGACCACTGGTTTGGATTGATAAGCACCAAACCTTTGCAGTTTCTTCATTATACAAGGGGAGAGAGTGAATACAAGCATTTTTTAATACCATGCACGAGGTATGTGGTTGCAATTTGCAAATGACTGCCAACAAATTTAATGGAGACAGGTTTCTTTGAGGCTTCCATTGATGGAGAACAGCTGATGGGCAAAACTGAAGATTTGCTTTGATTGTGACCCATCATTGACAAGGTGGGCTGAATGTCCTCCTTCCCTGCAGTTACCAATCCACGCTTTTGAGGCATCAAATGGTAGTCGTTTCTTAGCAGTATAACAAAGTGCTAAGATGAGCCATTTTTTCGCTCTGCTTATTATCTGATGTGGGAGTTTTAAAACTTTTTTTTATATAAAATCAACAATGAGTTACTAAAAATTATGAGGACTAATATTCTTTCTGTGAGGACCAGACTTTTTAGAAGATATATTCAATACACTGTATATTTATCCTTCCCATTATGTACAATAACTGTTCTTAATGATCACAGGACGATTTGAAGTTGGGAAGATAACAGGATCTGAACTCTAGGTAATTATATACAGATTAAATTCCCATCCTACAGATTATTTGCTGACCTCAGTCCACCTCTTGGTGGGCAGAGTTATTGCCCCTATACTTGGCTATGTTCCAAACATTCTAAAAACATTTTCATCCACTTCAAACAAAAAATATCACTCTCTCCCAATGTGAACCCAGTACCCGTCATTTGATGCATCTTTTCCATTCATATGTGTATTCAACTTATCTGTTGATTCTGGATTTGTTATTTCCACTTCATTGCAACACTTCAATAACAGTCATTCATTCTTGTGCATCTAATTCTCCAGTCTTGATCTCATTTAATTTGCATACCCTTCATGTTGGTATTTAATTTTCTGCTAATATGTTAGTTGAAATAATTTGACAACATCAAAAGGTCTCCAGCTTCAGCTGTGTGGAAATGTTTAATATAAAGTGTCCATATTGATAAATGTAAAACTCCAACTAGTTAATCTTTTTGGGTAGGAAATCTGTCTTTTATGCCATTTAGCCTTCTTGAACAAAAGCCTTGGAATCCATTTTCTTGTATAAAATTTGAAGTACATCAATTGAAGATAATGGGCACCACCTCTTTGCCATTTCCAGATCTGAGAAAGATTTAGATGGTTGGTTTTGGCCTGTCCATCAATGTGTGTGAAGGAGGTCTATCTTTCCAATTCAATAAAGCAATTCAGTCATTCCTCCCACCCCCCCCCACCCTTTTCAACATAGCCCTGCAATTTATTCTTTCTCAGAGCTCGTCCAATTTCTATTTTTGATGGCATTTTAATCACCCTTGCATGTGAATTAAAATTATATTCTTTATATTGACTTTTTACTTTTTGTTTCAAAATATCAAGCCTTGGGTCTTGAGACATCAATTGATGTAAAGTTTCCTTCTAAATCAATCCAAAGCAATAATCATCCTGTACATTGTTGGTGAAAAGCAAATTACATCTTGTTTCAATTCCATTTGGATTAATTACCTTTATTTTCAACTACGTCAGTTAAAATTAGAATAAGTTTTGTTTTAAGATTCAATGAATTTTCCACACTCACTCAGTGAATTTAGGGGAAGGCATTTTCTTAATGAAAACTAGGACTTTACATGTGTGGATCCCTTGATATCCAGATCTAACACAAATCTATTGTTCACAATCTTAAAACCTCCAATTCTCCTGATGGAGAACTCAAATAAATTGTGTGAAAAATTACAGCCTGATTTCCCCATTTTGTGTAATGAATAGTGCTAATGAAATGTGCTCACCCACATTTAAGAAAATAAAATAAAATGCTGGAGAAGCTCGGCAGGTCAAACAGTGTCCTTTATACAGAAAAGATAGATACATAACTGACAACCCTTCAAAGTATGAAAAAATGCCAGCAGATGTCTGAACAAGAGAGTTGGGGGGGGTGCCAAAAACAGATGATAGGTGGAGAAGAAGGAGGAGACAGCAGCAGAGAGGAGGAGGGATAGCTGGGTGGGTGGAAGAACTAGAAAGACAGTAAAAGTGGGGGGGGTGGGGAAACAAGCAGGTTTAATGGTAAGCAGTGAAGTTCATGTTAATGCCATCTGTCTGGAGAGTGCCCAGCCAGAAAATAAGGTGTCATTCCTCCAATCTTCAGGTGGTCAGGGTGGGATAGTACACAAGGCCATGGACAGATATGCGAGTGCAGGAGTGTAACTCAGAATTGAAATGGTTGGCCACTGGGAGGTCACTGTGGTTGTGAACAGATCAAAGGTGCTGAGTAAAGTGATGTTGCAAACAGAGCAGAGGTGCTGAGCAAAGCGAACTAATCCTAACCCACTTCTTAATGATGTCATTCCCTTGTTCCTAAAGAAAATAGGAGAAAACATTTCACTATCAAATTTTCATAAGGGTCATAGATGAATATGTACTCAAGTAAATGTTAGACCAGACCTGAAGAGCCTGGTGTTCTACTCTAAGATCAGTTTTAATGTTCTCTGTGAATATGGCATGATTAGTGAAAGGAACTGAAATACATAGGTTTGTTTTAAATTTAGACAGGCCCTTTTACACCATGAGCCCATGTTGCTCAATTACACCCAATTGAGCTACAACCCCAGTTCATTTTAAATGGAAGGAGGAAACCAGAGCATCCGGAGGAAACCCACTCAGATATGGGGAGAACATAAAAACTCCTTACAGATAGCACGAGATTCAAACCCTTGGTCCCAATAGTGATGGTTCTTTTATTATATAAAGAAACTTGGGTTCTTTTACAAGAACTACAATTTATCAGCTTTAGAACTCATGACCTCATGGAGACTCCTATTTTGAATCCACGCCTAGCTGCAACAACTCATCTCCGACTCCATCTAGTGGTCAGGATTATCACTAGCACTATCATTACACAGATCACTGGCACTGTAATAGTGTTGTGCTAACCGTGGAGACACAGATGCAGACCTTGCACGTGATAATGAAATGGATTAGCAGGGTGTCCAAGAAGAAAACCAAATCATAGAATCGAAGGGGAGATACTAGATTGCGTTAAAAAAACAGGAACAGGATTAAGAACAAGAGGCAGAGATCAAGAGAGAGAATCCACCAACTATGTTTACAATGAGGCATTCAATGGGCTGTCTTAAGATATGTTAGCTCTAGCTGAACTACAGATGAAGAAATACTCATGTGTTTGTTAATACTGGTTACTAATCCTCAAAAATACTGATATAAAAATAACATACAAAGGACGACAAAGACAAAATTGTAATGAAATCCAGAACTACCAATTATCCTGAGCAATTACTCATACAGTCATCCAAAATGTTGAAGGCCAATTAAAAATGAACCTATACCACAGCCCATTGGCCAAACTGCAATTTAGATTTTCCTTTAAACGTAAAATAATTTTTATTCTGTCTAAAGACTCACTCAGTCTCACAGCATTCATTGAAGATAAAAATATATAATCAATGTTTAGGGCCTAAGCCCTTCCTCAACGTGTGAGTGAAAATAGACAACTCTGAGTTAAAGGCCAAGGGAAGAAAGGGAGAAGAATGAAAGGGGGAGGAGTACAGATAAAAGGTGAAGAAAAAACACAATGCTGGAGAAATTCAGCAGGTCAAACAGTGTCCTTTATATAGGAAATGTAAAAATATATAACTGATGTTTTGGGCTTGAGCCCTTTATCAAGGTATGTTGTATTCTATAAATACAATTCTATAAATAATATTTTATATAAATATAAAAAAAATACCTTGATACTATGATCCCATCACCTGATGCATATTCCCCTCTCTGTGCTCTGTAATAATCACTCTCTCCGAGACACCCTCATCCACTCCTCCTTACCCACCAATCGCCCATTTGGCACTTATCCCAGTGATCACAGGAGGTGCTCCATTTGCACCCACACTCCACCCTCCCCACCCCCCACTACCATTCAGGGCCCCAAACAGTACGTCCAAGTGAAGCAACACGGCTTGTGAATCTGCAAGCATCATCTACCACAGTGGTTCTCAAACTTTCCCTTTCCACTCTCATATAACCAAGTATTCCCTATGCCATAGGTGCTCTGTGATTAACAAGGGATTGTTTAAGGTGGTATGTGGGTGGGACAAAAAGTTTGAAAACCACTCTTAATCATACCCAATGACTTGTTATGTGCACGGTTTCATAACTCCAAAGAAAATGGGCCAATGACAATTTTTCTCAAGCAAAATATTTCATTAACAATTGGGTCTAGAGCAGTGATTGTCAACCTTCCCTTCCCACTCACGTACCACCTAAAGCAATCCCTTACCAATCACAGAGCACCAATGGCATAGGGATCACTTAAAGTGGTATGTGAGTGGGAAGAAAAAGGTTGAGAATCACTGCTCTACTGAATCCCGTAGTCCCATTATGGAGTCATCTAAGTTGGAGATACTGAATACAGTCTCAGAGATTGCTCTATTGATTACCTCAGCTCTGTCCACTGCAATTGTGAGGGACCCCAGTGGCCACACTTTTCAATTCCCAGTCCCATTCCCTGTCTATGATTTCATGTGCTGCCAGCCTGAAGTCACCCTCAAATTGGAGGAACAACACCATCTTCAATCTGGGAACCCTCCAACCAATTGCATTATCATCAACTTCTCTGGTTTCTGTTGTAAACACCCCCCTCCTCCCTGAATCTTTTTCCCCATGTCTTTTCTTTCTTCTAGCTCTCTATCTCTCTCTCTTCACTTTATCCTGTCTCCTTTCACAGAGCCAAAATCAATCCTCACCTTTCCTTTTATCATATCCAATTAGCACAATTTGTCTGTTAGTCTGTACTCCTCCCCCTCCCATTCTTCACCCTTTCTTTACCCATACTTTAATTCAGAGGCTTGTCTATTTTCACTCATACCTTCAAATGCTTAGGCCCAAAATGTTTGTTTATATTGTTTTACCTCCTAAGAACCCTGCAAGACTAGCTGAGTTGCTCTAGCATTTCTGTGCTTTGACTACCATCTTAGTGTCTGCAGACTTGTGTTTCACTAAAAGACTTGTTCAAGTATGAGATTGCATGAGTCCAACTCACATGACAGTTAGTGAACATGTGACTGAATGTAGACAATTCCAGTTCAGAAATTTCCTCATCTGGGCCAATGAAACAACCTCTTTTCATTGTTATTATAATTATTGAATATTTGATTATTCAAGAGGAAGGAATCAATCAGTATTTCTAAATTTCAACTCATACCATAGTTCTTCAATGGACTCAATAGATTTAATTTTAATTTCTTTGTACTATGAGGGAAAAGTCATGTCCAGTGGAATGACATGGCAAGGCAAATAAAAGTACATTCAAAGGAGACATTGCATTTGACAAATACATGGTATAATATGGACAATTTCATTGCAAATTGAACAAAAAGACATCGATCATTCTGAACACACAAATCAGTTGTGGAATAATATCTATTTTTTTTGGGTGATGAGTCATGGGACAGTTCTGGTGAATTTGTTTTAAAAGCATACATTTTCATATTTATATTTGGAAGAATGCTGATCTTATTCAAAAACACTTAGAATTCATCCCAGTTCCATGTGAAACATGTTGCTGCACTTTGAAACTTCAAATGATCTACCTGTAATATTTTTTACATGGCTTATGATCCAAAATGAGTTGGTTACCTTGACTTGTTTTGATAGATCTATCAGGATCAGGTCATTCAGCAATGTTTAAATTATTGTTAGCTATCATTCTAGACAGTGTTTCCCAAACCTATGGAGCTGCTCAAAGAAATGGATAATTAAGAAGCTGGGAGGTATACTTTATGACCCTGCAAGTTCAGGAAGTGGGGAGGGGGCAGTATCATAAAATACTGTCAACTTCCCCTTCATAATGAGGTGACTAATTTCTTGCCTTTTGCTCTACGAGCAAGAACTCTAGTCTAAGTTTTGCACGTTCTAATCATTCTGAGCATGTAGTTTGGAATCACCATTATGCTCAATGACCTGGGTTCAGAACAGATCGAACACTCAAAACTGGGCATCCATGGTGCACTGCAGGCCATCATTGGCCATCGTCTGTATCTGAAGAACATGATCTTGAAGCCCTGCATAGCTCACCGACTAGTGTTTACATTAAGACACTGTTCAACGATGAAGGAAATGTTTACATGCAACTGAATACTTAACAGTGAGGTGCAAAAAATGGCCAAGATTTGACAATGCAAGCAGCAAGGTTTAGTCACTGCTAGTGACCTTACATCTAATATACAAGAGTATAATTCGGCCTGACTTGCTGATAATCACCCAGTCATGCCAAGCACAAAATGAATCGGTTTGATTCTTGGAGGTCACCTCAGGATCGAGACACAAGTTCAGGGTTTCCTTTGCATAGTGGTCAGTATGATGTGCCAGACAAAAATCACAACAGCCCAGTTTATATCTCTTATGCACAGATGTCTTTCTGAGCTGTTCTAGATTGCCATCAAGGCTATAAATCTCAATGTCTCAGAATCTCATCACACATGCATTATGGAAGTACTAAAAGAATAAATATATACTGCATTTGGATAAAGGAGATGCCTGAAATCAGTAGAGGCTGTTTATTTTGTAACTAACTGTCTTTACTGTGGTAAAGTCTTGATTCTGATGTAGAATGTTTGAGATTGTGAGACAAGTATCTCCCACCACAATTACACCCACCACAATTAGCAGGGAATGGACAACCATCAACCATACAAGAGTTGGAACTGATTATTTAATAAATGGCCAGGATTTATCATGCAATAATGTATTTTTACTTGAATTGAATTTCAGTGTAATGGTTGCTTGATGGTCTCCAACAACCTCTCTCTAAATTAACCCCAGCTGCCTGAAGGTCAATCATCTGGTGATTGACCAGATCACCCTTCCTGACTGATGTATCTGCATAACAGGAGTTGTTCTTTTAAAGCCAGTCTCTGCTGGTTGTAATTATCTGTCACCACAGCTTCTCATTGACCTTTACACAATTTACATGACCTCACAGCTACAGTTCATGGTATCACTTAAATCACAGCCAGTAAATCATTTTCCAACTACCTGATGCTATGTTAGAAATCAGTTTGAAATGCTGTTATCTTGGTTCAAACTTACATTTGTCTTTGTAGAAGTTCCACAGATCACAAATTCTCCACTGAATTACATTTTTTTTTTAAATATAAAATAGATCAGATGATTCTGCAAGAATTTCTGCACACAAATAATTTTTATCTTGTCCATTGATTGGCTGATGAAGTGAACCAGGCCATAGTCACTGAAGAAATGTCATTCTGTTTCATCATTTTAATGGTGGAAAAAAATCTGAGCTTACATATCCAGACTTGGAAGAAATGTAATCATTATTTATGCTCTGTTCTCACTGCAGCCATCAGGAACGAGATACAAATGCCACAAGACTTGCCCCAGCAAATTGAGGAACAGTCATTACCCCTCCATCATCAGACTCCCACAACAGACTCCATCAGAGACCAATTTCATGACTTATTGCAAATCATTTATTACTGAATTTTTTTTCTGTACTGCACAGTTTATTTTCATTTCTCATCTGTATACGCATCTTTTTCTTGATTAGATTACAGTTACCGAGAAGTAAAAATTATGCTTCGCTCACAGGATAAAGAATCTCATGGTTGTATATATCATGTATATACTAATAATAAATTTCAATAAATACATGTCAGCTTCTTCAACATTCCTCTCAGTTCAATTTTTTTTTAAAAAGAAGTTCATTAATGATCCACTTAGTTACTCGCAGGTGACCAGGTTACAATCTTTGGTCACATTTTATGATTGAAGCCAATTGATCTCTTTAATGTAGATGCAGTTTGCGAAAAGGAATCTAGCCTCAAATGACAGAAGTTCTGATTCCGCAAGGTTTTTTTTTTAAAAAAGCACTTAGCCAAGATTTCATGTATTAGCCATCCTTCACTGGGCCAGAACAAACCCTTCAGACAATCTTTAGCCATTAATTTTACCGTAGATCTGCCCAATCTTAACACCAGAGGGAAATCTCAATAAAAACCCCACAGGTTAACACGTCATGATAGAGAATATGTCTGCTTCAATCTGCATACAACCATTTTTATCTTGCATATGAAATCACAAATTAGTTGATTCAGCCATTTTTTTAATATATAAAGTTCCTACTGGAAAGAAGTCAATTTCCAGAGCTGGTGGAATCATAACTTTTAGGATTTGACATACAAATTTTGTTAAAGCCTGGTCAAAGCATTTCAGAAAAGGATGCAGATACAAAACCTTTAAACATACGTCAGCTCCCACAATAGCTCAGTGTCTATTTTGTTTAAAAAAATAATACAAAGGTCCTTGCATTCTGCTGAGATTTTACAATTAATTGTGAAGGCCATCAGATTACAGTTGACTTCTTCTTTGGCTTGGCTTCGCGGATGAAGATTTATGGAGGGGTAAATGTCCACGTCAGCTGCAGGCTCGTTTGTGGCTGACAAGTCCGATGCGGGACAGGCAGACACAGTTGCAGCGGTTGCAGGGGAAAATTGGTTGGTTGGGGTTGGGTGTTGGGTTTTTCCTCCTTTGTCTTTTGTCAGTGAGGTGGACTCTGCGGTCTTCGTTAAAGGAGGTCGCTGCCCGCCGAACTGTGAGGCACCTGGGTTTGAGGAGAGATCAGCCCACTGGCGGTGGTCAATGTGGCAGGCACCAAGAGATTTCTTTAGGCAGTCCTTGTACCTCTTCTTTGGTGCACCTCTGACACGATGGCCAGTGGAAAGCTCGCCATATAACACGATCTTGGGAAGGCGATGGTCCTCCATTCTGGAGACGTGACCTACCCAGCGCAGTTGGATCTTCAACAGCGTGGATTCGATGCTGTCGGCCTCTGCCATCT
Source organism: Narcine bancroftii (assembly GCF_036971445.1). Taxonomy (NCBI): domain Eukaryota; kingdom Metazoa; phylum Chordata; class Chondrichthyes; order Torpediniformes; family Narcinidae; genus Narcine; species Narcine bancroftii. The sequence goes on from NC_091477.1 coordinate 42,865,698, forward strand.
CGAGTACTTCGATGTTGGTGATGAAGTCGCTCAATGAATGTTGAGGATGGAGCAGAGACGACGCTGGTGGAAGCGTTCTAGGAGCCGTAGCTGATGCCGGTAGAGGACCCATGATTCGGAGCCGAACAGGAGTGTGGGTATGACAACGGCTCTGTATAAGCTGATCTTTTACCCATCTCGGCTGCACCATTTCATCGGATGCAAGGATCAACGACGAGGTAGACAACAGACTCGCCAAGGCAAATAGCGCCTTTGGAAGACTACACAAGAGAGTCTGGAAAAACAACCAACACAGTTGACTAATACCTTTAAATTTAGTTAAATGCATTCTTGCTGCAGGTTTCACATCAAAGAACCATACTAAAGCCAAAGAAAATAGAAACTGCAGTAGACTACTCTACCTCAAGGCATTCAATGTGATCATGGCCAATCTGACGCAGGTCTCGTGTTCTATACCCTATCAATTCCCTGGATCTTAAAAGAGCTACATTCTCCTAAATTACCTTCAATGATCGAGCATCCATAACATCAGTTTAAATTAACCACCCCCTTATGTCTAATTCTTTCCTTGTTTAAAATCTTCCTATTAATGGAAACATCTCAGTCTAGTCCATCATAACTCGCTGGTCAGATCAGATAATACTTTATAATACAGAAGTGTAATATTACACAAAATTTCCTTTAGTCTGCCATAGGATAGACAAAGATTCACCATTAGCATTGCCCAGCACCCCTTACTGTCAGAGAAAAGGAAGGAAAAGAGTCACTGAGTGCCCGTGGATTCGCCTCCAGCGTTTCCACATCCTCTGCAGCCACACAAGACTTCAGTTCAGTTCAAATCATCTGCAAGCGAGCCCAGATCCAAACCCAGCAAGATGAAGAAGCCTTAGCACCAAGGGCTCTTCAAGAGCCCTCCTTGCCTTGGGCATCCTCTCGAATACTGGTTCCCGTGAACCAGTCTCCAGCAGCCAGATGTGAGTCCTTTGACTTCAAGTTGCCAGCAGCCAGCAGACTGTGTGGGTTCCTTGCCTGCAAGTCACCAATAGCTCACAGCCTGTGTCCTTCAGCTGCAGAGATGGCCTGTCACCATGGTCACAGACCTTAGGGTCATCTCCTCTGCCTCTCCTTCTCAACAGGGTTACTTTCCCCATTATTGGAGTCTGCTGCTCCCCTGGAATCTAAAAAACCTTTGGTCCAGCCCTCGTGGTTTCAGGATTTAAAGCCTGTATGGAACCATTGGCAGTAGAACTGGCCCCACTGGGAAATTGCCACACTCCTCAGGTCCACATCAGTGATAATGTTGCTGTTGGAGCAGCTTTGGCAGGGCCACTGTTTTTTATTCTGCATGCCGGTTTCAACAAGATTTACTTCGCTCATCCAAACTCCAAAGAATATGGACCCAATTTCTTTGTTGCATTAGTTTTCTTCCCCAGTTCAGTAAAACCCCTGGTGTCAAGAATTCAAGAAACCGGCAGCCTCAAGCAACCAGCAAAAATATCAAGGAAAATAATTTTTTTTAATTTAAAATAAATAAAAAATAACAGATAAAAATTACACAAGTTTAAAAGTGTAAAGTAAATGTTCTCTGAAGTAACACAAACCTTTGGTGAAGATGGAAGCAAATATTTAGCCAGCGGAGTGCCTTGGTCATGCTTTGTTCATAGCAGCTGATGAAATAAGGTTGCATGAAACAGTACTGGCATTGGCCAGAATGAAGAGATGGTTGATGCCGCTCACCCCTCTCTAAAACTGTCTCTTTATCCCTGCTTAGTAAGTCACTCTGATCAGAGGCTTTATCTGTAAACGAGGGGGAAGAAATAATTATCTATAATGTGATCGTCTTTCGGGTAGCTCCTTGGAGGGGAAGGAACCTGCAGATGCAGCGACAGTTAAATGTTTTCAAAGAATGTGACTGAAAATCAAGTTAAATTCTTTAAGGTTAACATGTTCATGCAAATGAAGTTCATTCAGTGCAAGTACGATACAGTATTTTTGTCATTTGTCTTTTAAACTGTTTGCTCTTATTGTAGATGTACTGGTTATATATTGTAAGAGCAATTCTCAAGCAAATGGAAAATACACTTATCCAGCATCTACTCATCCTATTGATGCTGGATACCAGGGGTTTTACTGTATTAATGTTGATGAGACAAAGTTACCCAAAAAATTAATGTTAAATAAAACTTACAGCCCAAAATCCATATTTAATTGATTCTAGGTATATCAAACAAGGGGAGATGAAACAACATTAGACAATGATTAGCTGGATTTTGAAGAAAGATTTTATATCATTGTCCAAAGTAGAATTCTGAGGCAGGTTGACATAGTTGCTTATTTTTAGATACCAAATTGGCCAAGGGATTTGGGAATTCTGTGGGAAAATAGACTTTAGGCAATGGATCAATCATAATACAGTAGTGTGGGAGAACAGGGAAAGGGGGCTGTATGACCTACTCCTGCTGCTATTTACAGGACATCCTTATGTTTTTTAAATTATTTCCAAAATAATATGAAGTAGTAAATTGAATAGTATTCAATTTATTGATGTTTAAATGCCACTGAAGGTTCATGCAGAAGCCAATGTTCAATTAAATGCAACAATAGCCACGTTGCTGTTGGAGATGTAATACCCACATGGTCATTTTTACAAGAATAGCAATATACCATCTGGTCCCTCATTCTAATGTATTGAGTGAGGTGAATTTTCTGCACTTGCAAGGTAGCTAGGAATTGAAAGCATAGAAAGTTACATCCATTCAAATATTACCATCCTTCTTACAATGTTATCATGAAATTACTGCTAAGAATTCTGCCGCTGAAAATTCTGAGACAGAATGTTATTTACTCACATTTGGATCCTAGCTAAACAATTAAGCGGTTGTGCCTGTCAACCAGTATATTGTTGTCCTTTCCATACTACTTTGTGAAGGGAAAATCGTGCCTCACAAGCCCAATTGAGTTCTGAGGTAACAAAAGAAATTGATGAGGGTAGGGTGGTAAATGTGGTTTATATGGATTTTAGTAAGGTATTTGAGAAGGTCTCCCACAGGGAGAGTGACAGAAAAGTGTTGGAGGAAGTTATTAGGGAAATTGGTTGGGTCACAGTCCAACAGTCATAGACTCAGTCAGCGCCCGGGGGGGAGGGGTGGCGTTGGCCTACCAGCCATGCAGATATAAACCTCTTCTATCCCTCTAAGCCGAAAGCACTGCTTTTATTGCATGGAGTGTCACTAGTGTGCATCAAGCTGGATGCTTGATGCACATTAGAGACGCGGGCAGGGCAGGTCTGACAATGCGCAATGGCCACGAGTGTATGGGGGCACAATACCTCAAGAGGGTGTCATGCCTCCAAATGACCCCTCCTCCACCACTAACCATGGTGCCCATGAGAGACTCTTCCAGAAAGTGATGAGGCACAAGATCAATGGAACATTGGCTATGTGGATTAAAAAATTGGCTTGGAGGAAGAAAGCAGAGGGTAGTAGTGGAAGGAAAGTATTCTGTCTGGATGTCGATGCCTGGAATGCTTTGCCAGGGATGGTGGTGGAGGAGGCTGAAACATTAGGGACATGCAAGAGATTCTTAGGCACAGGGATGGAGGAAAAGTGGAGGGTTATGGTGTAGGTAGGGTTTGGTACTCTTTTTTTTTTAAGGAAAATATGGGTTGACACAACATTGAGAGTCAGAGAGCCTATAATGTTTTATGTACCCCAGAACTGAGCACATGGTTCAGATGAGGTAAATATGATAGATTTCCTTTCCTGAAGCACATTAATGAATGAATCAAGTACCATTGGAGATTTAATTCAATATGCATTAAATATAACTTTGTTATTTTTTCCCCTCTCTTATCAGCCAATCTTCTTTTCCCTCTTCACGTGTCCAATTTAATGTTAATCAAACTTCTAACATCTTTCTCAGCTGTTAATATGTTAATTTCAGAATCCTTGCATTGGATAGATACATAATGGTTTGGCCCAATCAGTTCAGAGGGCCTCGACGTCCTTTTAGAATATCCTGGCCAATTCCATCTTGTATTACCAGCCAATGAGCAAGAACGAGTCTAATTGATGGACAACGCCATTTATCAGCTCACCAAAGGTAAATTGTGGTCCAATGTATCAACATTTTAAAAAAACAATACATGGAATTACATTTGCACAATGTTGCATTGCTTATTTAATTGGACACAGATGCTTACAATTTATATTTGCAAAACACATACCTCAGTACCTGATAAGGAAGTTGGGACTAAACACCTCCCTCTGCAAATGGATTCTTGTCTTCCTGACAGGGAGACCTCAGGCAGTCCAGATCAGAAACAGTGCCTCCAAGACCATCACACTGAGCAAGCCTCACCTCCGCCCCCCCCCCCCCCCCCCCCGGGCTGCATGCTCAGTCCACTGCTGTTCACTCTGCTGACCCAAGAATATGCAGCCAAACAACTCAAATCACATCATTAAGTTCGCTGATGACACGACAGTGGTGGGCCTTTATCATTAAGAATGAGGAGGCAGCATACAGAGATGAACTGCAAACACTAACGAACTGGTGAAGAGCAAATAACCGGTATCTGAACATTAAAAAACCAAAAGAGATGGTTGTCGACTTCAGGAGCTCGGAGAGACCACGCTACTCTTCTAAAGGTTAAAATCTTGTGTTTTTTAAACTCTTAGTTAATTGGGGCCTGTCTCTTTAAGAAACTATTGTTTGTAGTGTTACCATAGTGACTATGATGACATATGTCGTAATATCCACGCAGACTAACGACTTGCTCATTATTCAACAATGTGAAGGAAGCATGAGCACAAGAAATTTTTCTTTGAATTTTTCTGTGCATCTCTAAATATTATGTATTTCTAAAGTTAGAGCTTCTTTATATACGTTTTATATCTCTATCATTATACAGTAAATGCTTTGTTATTCATCATAATGAAAGTCTTAATGCGAAGCTATGCAAAATGTTTATCAACAAATTAAAGCTATATAAAGTAATAGCCACAGAGTTTGACTTGCTGAAAATTCAGAATATCATGCTTTTGGAAGATGATAGTTTGAAATTAGGATATATTAGAATATATTAGAATAAGTGTCATCTATACCCATGATCATTAACAGCTCTACTGTTGATGTGATCAAGAGTATCAAGATCCTCAGCATGCACGTGGCAGAAAATCTCACCTGGTTCCTTAACACCAGCTCCATAGGCAAGAAAACCCAGCAGGGCCTCTACTTCCTGCAAAGGCTGAGGAAAGTTCATCTCCCACTCAACATTCTCACTCTATTCTACAGAGGATGAATTGAGAGCATCCTGTGCAACTGTATCACTGCCTGGTTTAGAAGCTGTACCACCTCGGACTGCAAGAACCTGGAGAGGATTATGAAGTCAATGGAAAAGACCATTGGGGAACCTCTTTCTAGCATGAGGAGCATCTACAACACTCAATGCAGGTGGAAAACAATAAACATTGTGAAAGACTCCACACATCCCACATGTAAATTGTTCTCCCCTCTGGCATCTGGCAGGAGGTACCATAGCACTCAGGCCCTTGTATTCAGAGTGGGAAAGAATTCCCTCCTCTAAGCCATCAGGCTCCTGAACTCCCAGTACAAATTTGAATAGTGTGCCGTAAACATTTAGTATATATGTTAAGACATTTAAGGTGTTAAATGCCTTCCTTACATATCTATGTAAATATACTCATGGTCCTTCCTTGTGAGCATGGCATGAACACTAAATAAAGTTGACTTGATTTTTTTTTAATAAACGCTGAGTAAAACTTGGACAAGCAAATATGGTGAGAAGAAACTGCAGGATATGTTGATTGGATCAGATAAAATATGGGAGAAAAATCCCATGAAGCAGAAGCATTGGCTTGTTGGTTTGTTCCATGCATTTTACTAGTATTTAGATCAGTGCAAGGAAAACAATTTATGTCAATTTTAGATGAATTGAACTGTAAAATTCAAGTGGTGATGAAATCCTCACTTGGAGGAGCAAATCAGTCAATAATCTTTAAAATAATGTCTGTAGCTAAAATTATACATTCACAATTTATGCAGATTCCTGGGGTTTTTGTAATTCTGAATTAAAAGTATTTATCCAATTAAACATGCTCACAATCTATATGAAACAAAACCCAATTATCCCTGAAAGATAATTTGGGCCAGAAGACTTTTAGGTGGAACAATTAATCATTTTGCTATTAAAGTATGTGTGTGAAATAATGTGCATTACCATGCTTCAAGTATTTCAACCCGACATTCTGAAAAACTTGATATGATATGAACATATTTATATTTCACTGTTTCACTTTCAATACCAGAGTTCTACAATTCATGCGTGAATTGGCATGCTTGAAAGGAATGGTAGACTTAAAGCAAATGGTATCTTATTAAGTGGAGTCCATATGTTTGCCCCACAAGAAATAAAAAAAATCACCTGGAGTGTATTTTGAAACTGAACTATTACTTATCAAAACTTTAAATTGTGAATATCAGACCTTTCAACAAATTCTTACGGTAGTACACAAAAGTGCTAGAGAGACTCAGGTGATGCAACACTCATGGAAACCAAAAGGCAGTCAAAGTTTCAGGCCTGAGCTCTTTTTCATATACCAGAGAGGTCTCAGATCTGAAACATCAACTCTCATTGCTTTTCATGGAAGCTGCATTTTCATCAAAAGTTGCTCCAGCAACAGACTGTGCAAGTTCCCAGCACCTGCAAACAACTCGTTCACCAACTACGCTCCATACCTCTGGAACTTCACCCAAGGCCAAAAATCAATGTAAATATCTTAGCAAGGGCCAACTCCCAGCACCTGACAGCCCCCTTCCCCGGGACATTAGAGCAGGGGTGGCCAGCGCGGGATGCCCCTTCCCCGGGACATTGGGGCAGGGGCGGCCAGCGCGGGATGCCCCTGCCCTGACATCCCAAAGAGACAGGAGCTTCAAGGCGCCTCTCCTACAGCTGTCCACTTCAGGTGGACAGCGCAGCACTTTCAGGACTGCCACCTGAACAACCATTCCACAGGTCTGCATCCACATTCTTGGTGGGGAATGCACCTGAAAATGGCTAATGATGCACTTCAACAGGCCTTGGAGCTTAACATGCTCCAAGGACACCAAACCCTCCTGCCTAGAGGTTATAACATGGCTCAGCAGCTTACAACTCATTTCCTTGACTTTCATAATCTCCTCCACAAGAAATACTGATAAAGTATCCATTCAAAATCCCTCCAATTTTCTGTGGCTCCACACAAAGACAGCCCTGTTGACATTTAATGGGACCAATTCTCACCCTAGTCATTCTTTTTCTCTTAAGAACAACTGGGAATGAGTTTTAAATTTAACATTGTCAGATGAAGGTGGGGTCTCTACTCTTAGCTTGATTAATGATTCCTCATTTTGGGCAAGACATTGCTTATTACAATTTAAGGTGGTGCACAGAACCCATTATGTCCAAACTTAAATTATCTCATTTTTATGCAGACATTGATCCACTATGTGAGAAATTTATAATTTTTGAAGCTTCTCAGATCCATGTGTTTTGGGAATGCCAAATTTAGAGAGATTCTGGAATGACATTTTCCAAACTTTATCAATGGTTCTTAAGATTACTTAGAACCTTGTCCATTAATTGCACTGTTTGTTTTTTCTCGTGACCCAGATGAACCTGGACGAGCAATCTTACTGAAATGGAAATATGATTCATCCCCTACTCATACACAGTAGTTATAGGATTCAAGGTCCTTTTTAAATTTGGAGAAAATTAGATATAATATTAAATATAATATTAAAGATATTAAGTTTAAATTTATAAAGTTGTGGAGTCCATTCTTAGAATTTTATTAGAATTAAGAATTATCAAGTGCTCCAGAGATTCATTGTCCAATGTCTGAGGGTCACCATTGGATCCACATTTTCATTTTTATTTATACAAAGTAACCTTGATTAGTGGGAGGGGGTAGATTAGATGTAGCTTTTTTTAAAATTTTCCCCCTTTTTAAAAAAAATTTGGCTCAACTTATCAAACAGGTTTAACATAGTTTTACAGATCAATTCAAATTATTGTTTTTTATGTTTATTAAGGAATTCTTGACTTAGTTTTATCTATTTTTTTTCTTTTTGTGTGCTTACATGTATACAAATGATTGATGTGCTTTATTTTCTAAAACTCTTATATACAAGTTTATACATTAAACACAATAAAAATAATTTAAAAAGAAAAGCAGATATTCAGCCCGTTGAGTTCATGCCATTTCTGCAGGAATAATCAAGTCACACTCCCTCAGACTCACTGTGTAATTCATTTCCTTTCAAATATTCATCCAGTTCCCTTCTGAGTACCTCCTTTGATAATCACACAACCAAAAATCCTAAGAAAATAAACAGAACCAACAGCACAGGTGCAGTTTACAGATGACACTTTTTGAAGATTAAGCCAGAGTCATTTATCCATTTCTTGAAGAGTCAAGTGGAAGAAAAGCTTGAGAAGTTGGAAGTACATGGTGTTAGGGCTTTCCCAGATAGTTGTAAAAACAGCCACTTGCCTGGCTGTTGGCTAATGGACCATGCTTAAAGGAACCCGGAGAAATAGCATCATCATTATAAGAGACGTTATGTTAATGCTTGTACTGGAATTCTGAGACTCCATATTTAATAATCCAAGGACAAGGCAATTCTTTAATCTTTGTCCTACTTAGACAGGACTCCCATCATGACTTCTGATTACATTTATTCAATTATTCACAAATATAATATCAAGGGGGTTTGATTCTATATTACGAGTCATTTCTTTCTCTCAAACTGTTTCGGCCTTGGAGTTCTACATTGAGATTTTACAGCTGCTTCTCTTTGTCTTTGTTTGGTGGGAAAGTGAGTCTTGCTTGCAGCCCCCTAAACAAGTTTGAAAGATGATTACAAGAAGCCAACAGCTTTAAATTCTTCAGCTCACCTCCAATTCCTTTGTCTGCCATACATCATATCCTGCTCTCTAACTTTTGATTCCACAGATGTCTTCCAGCAGATTGCAAAGATCCACCCACGAGCTAGCTTGGTGGTTGGTTAAATGGTTCTGGTTCTATATTTCAGTTCTCAAATCAGCATGATACCCAATACTCACAATTATAACCTCTGAAGGAAATAAAAAATTTCTCATCAACCATGGCTTGGCTTCGCAAATGAAGATTTAGGAAGGATCATAGTCATGGGCATGTCCTTTGAGCCTGCATAATGGATATTTCTTTAAGCAGAGTGCAGTGTGTGCAGTACTGGCCCCACCCATTACACCTGAGGTTTATCTGCCACAGCCGAGCAAACTGGGATGGTGACAGCCAGGACCACAGGTTGTAGGTGTTACATCAGAGTGTCCTCCTCCTAGATGGATGGCCTGACAAGGCTAACGAGCCCCTTCTGCCCGGGTTTGAAATAAGATTTTTCCTTCTCTTAGGTTGACTGCCAACAAAGGCTAATGAGCCCAGCCTAGCCACCCAGGTATACCACCAGACACTCAGTCGCACCATGGCATAGCAAACTCAGTTAAAATGGGGGACACCAACAAGAAGGTGTTGCTATGGACACAGTAATGTAGGAGAGGCCATATGCAGTGACCGTCTGCCTGGCAAGCAAGACAGTGGCCACGCAGTGATCACAACACCAAGAAACAAGAGGCAATGTATTATGCGTGCACTTTTCCGGAGTGAGGACAACAGGCCTAAACCTCACCTGCCCCCATTATTTAAGGAAATTAACAGTAATCAGTGGCTTGTATTCACACCTTGGGTGACCTTCAGGAGCAGAAATAGGCCATTTAGGAAGTTTTTGACTTTGCCATAAGTCAACATGATCATTGTTGATCTGATTTGGATTTCAACTCGATCCAGGGCTACCCAGAATAAATAAATGGGAAAAATAAGCACAATGCAGTTTTTTTTTTTTTGTTTTTTTTTTAATGTTGTGGCATAAAGCAGAGAACCACCTCATACATCTTTATCATTAAGTCACCAAGAATTTATCATCTTGCAAATGCTAGCTGTGGTTATCTGTCTGGCCTCACAATGTTGAATGTAATGCCAAGTCTATCTCAGAGCTATTGCACATGAGCTAAATGGACCTACTAATTTTAATCCTATTTGCCTTTGCTTGCATTATTCATTATAATTTCTACCAAAAATGAGACTCGCATATGTTTTAAATCAGCCATAAAAGCAACATCTTTCTCTGTAGTTCCTAGCAATAAATTTTGAGAATGAATATAGCCTTTCTACTGCTGAAGTATTAGTGATGAAGACAGGATGCAAGCCCATGAAAGTGGTGCCTGTGACAGCATAAAGTGTATAGTTTTATACATTGCTTTAGAGTAATGGCAATGTCAGCAATGCAGAGTGTGTCAAAGTGTAGCTTGCATCTTAATTGCCTTTAAATGACTTGGCACACACACACTGTTTTTCCATTTGCTCATTAGATTTCATTATTGCAAAACGGACTGAAATTTCTCAGTGGTTTCTTCTGTTCACAGAAACATTATTTTGTAAATCGACTTCTTTCTTTAATGATTACACACTTTCAGCTCCTGTGAGGGTAATGATTTTTCTTTCCCTCTAAGCTTATATCCAGTATTCCCATGGTTCAGTTAGTAAATCTTAGTGCCACTGACCTAGGCAGAGGAGAAAGCTCTTTCCCATTAACATTCAATTGGTGATTGCAATGGATGTCATGGAAGAGGAAGTTTGACAACAGCATCCCAGAGTTGGGAAGAGTGGAGAACTGACTTGAGATAAGCTTTGAACAAAGAGCAGAAGGAATAGAAGCAGTAGTAGACCATCTAGTCTTTCATTCCTGCTTCTCCATTCACAAGATCAGGGCGAATCTTTTACCTCAGCCAAGATCTTACTGAATCACAGAGCAGGCTCGATGGGTTATGCGTCTTCCTCCTGCTCCTCTTTCTCATGTACATCAACATAAAAATCTCCTGATTCCCTTCATATACAAAAATGTATTGGATATGCTCCATGATTAAGCCTCCACAGCAGGGTCGGACCCAAGGGGGCCATGTATGGAGATTGCCACCCCGGCCATCAGACCTGCCCCACTCCCTCCCGCGTCAGTAATCTAATGAAATCAACTCTCCACCTGCCCTCGTCATTAGCGTGTATCACACGTCAGCAGCTTCTAGTGACACTAGACATAAAAAGTGCCCTCATGTCCCACGGAGGGGCAGATATCTTTAATGACAGGAAGGTAGATATGTCCGACCCTGCTCCAGAGTAGAGTTCAAAGTTCCTCCCCTCAGGCTAAAGAAATGTTTTGTCTCTGCTCTCCATAGCTAACTTACATTTCAGAGAGTTACAGTATTTACTGGTTTCCACTCTCAATCCCTTATATTTTAAAATCTGCATTATTTCTGCCCTACCCAGCCTCAGCCTGGTTCTTAGATTCTGTTTTATCTACTCACAGATGACCTCCTAACTGCTGGAATATTATATAATGGTGAATATTTTATTACGTACTTTTGCACTATGTGGCCATTAGAGGAGGTCAGAGGCTAGGAACCCCATGGCGAGTAGCTCACCTTCTAATTCCAACTGCAAATCAGCAATATGATGCAGTACTTTCCACTTGCCTAAAGGCATGCAGCTTCACAACACTCAAGAGGCTCGACATGGTATAGGACCTCACAGCCCACTTAAAGGGTGCCCAGTCCATAACCATTCACTCACTCCACCACCATAACAGTCACAGCAGCTTGCACCATTTACAGGATCCGCTGAAGCAAGTGGGGGACTCAACACCCCACTGTGTCATTGGATCTGGATTTCCTCACTTCCAGACCACAATCAGTGAGCATTGTTAAGAACATCTCCACAATCTCCAGCAGTCCTAGAGCATCTCAGGCTGCATTCTTAGCCCCCTGCTCAACTCACGCACATCTATAACTTAATAGCACAGTAAGACAATAACATCAACTATAAATTTGCTGACATGCTAGTGGGTTGAATAAAAAGGGTGACGAGTCACCAAAGTGAAAACTTTCCTGAATGGTGCACGAACAATAACCTTGCATTCAATATCACCAAAACCAAGGAGCTGATTGTCGACTTCAGGAAGGGAAAACCAGAGGTGTACAATTCAATGATCATTGTGGGATCAGAGAATGGAGAGAGCGAGAAATTTTAAGTTCTTGGGAGTCACCATCTCAGAGGATCTTTCCTGCACCCAACACACAAATGGCATAGTGAAGAAAGCACATCAGCACCTCTACTTCCTCAGGAGTTTGCAATGACATTGATCTTTGGCTTGGCTTCGTGGACGAAGATTTATGGAGGGGGTAAAAGTCCAAGTCAGCTGCAGGCTCGATTATGGCTGACAAGTCCGATGCGGGACAGGCAGACACGGTTGCAGGGGAAAATTGGTTGGTTGGGGTTGGGTGTTGGGTTTTTCCTCCTTTGTCTTTTGTCAGTGAGGTGGGCTCTGCAGTCTTCTTCAAAGGAGGTTGCTGCCCGCCGAACTGTGAGGCACCAAGATGCACGGTTTGAGGTGATATCAGCCCACTGGCGGTGGTCAATGTGGCAGGCACCACGAGATTTCTTCAGGTAGTCCTTGTACCTCTTCTTTGGTGCACCTCTGTCACAGTGGCCAGTGGAGAGCTCGCCATATAACACGATCTTGGGAAGGCGATGGTCCTCCATTCTGGAGACGTGACCCACCCAGCGCAGCTGGATCTTCAGCAGCGTGGACTCGATGCTGTCGCCCTCTGCCATCTCGAGTACTTCGATGTTAGGGATGAAGTCGCTCCAATGAATTTTGAGGATGGAGCGGAGACAATGCTGGTGGAAGCGTTCTAGGAGTCGTAGGTGATGCCGGTAGAGGACCCATGATTCGGAGCCGAACAGGACTGTGGGTATGACAACGGCTCTGTATACGCTAATCTTTGTGAGGTTTTTCAATTGGTTGTTTTTCCAGACTCTTTTGTGTAGTCTTCCAAAGGGGCTATTTGCCTTGGAGAGTCTGTTGTCTATCTCGTTGTCGATCCTTGCATCTGATGAAATGGTGCAGCAGAGATAGGTAAACTGGTTGACCGTTTTGAGTTTTGTGTGCCCGATGGAGATGTGGTGGGGCTGGTAGTCATGGTGGGGAGCTGGCTGATGGAGGACCTCCGTTTTCTTCAGGCTGACTTCCAGGCCAAACATTTTGGCAGTGATAACTATGGCAGATTTCTACCGATGTGTGGTGGAAAGTGTGCTGACCGGCTGCATCACAGTCTGATACTGGGACACCAATGCCCCTGAGTCCTGCAAACAAAAGGTAGTGGACACAGCCCCACCATCGAGAACATCGGAGAGCAGTAGCAATCATAAAGGATATTCTACAACCAGCACTTGCTCGGTTCTTGCTGCTGCCATCCAGAAAGAGGTATAGTTACCATACAACACACACCTCCAGTTTCAGGATCAGCTGCTACCCCCTTGACCATCAGACTCTTTGGCAACAAACAATCAGGGACTCATGAAAGGACTCTTACTTTTGCACTTTGTTTTGTTTTCCATTTGTATTGCACAGTTTATTTACTTTTTTTAAAATATACATGTACATTGAGCAGCTTTTTTTGCACTGCCAATAAGTGGTAATTCTACCTTGCCCACAGGAAAAATAATCTCAGGGTTTTGTGATGTCATGTACGTACTCTGACAACAGATCACAATTGAGTTCAAAGACAACACCTTCCAAATCCATGATCCTAACCAGCTAGAAGGACCTGGGCTCCAAATGCTCAGGAATACCACTATCTGGAAGTTGCTCTCCAAGCCACACACCATTCTGACCGTCCTTCGATGTCACTGGGGTGAAATTTCCTAAGTTCCCTCTCAAGCAATTATGCTCACATCCCAAGGACTGCAATGGTTCAAGAGCTAAACGTCAGCACAGCCTGCAAAGCCCACATTCCCCAAACACCTTTTAAATGAAAATTAATAAAAGGAGCCCTTTATCAAATAAAGGCCATATTATTAGACAAATGTTATGTCTGTGTTGGGCACCAATAAGGTACCCTAAACCTCAGTCCTCCACCAGTACTTGCATTGCACCCCATCCACAAAATGATCAACAGTTTCTTGCTTAATTTACGATACCATCACCTCCCAAATTTGGGACCTTTACCTCCAAGTAGGACAAGGGCAGAAGGCACCTAGGAACACCATTACCTGCAGATCCTCCTTCAATGTTCTCACCCTCCTGTCTGAAAAAAGTATCAACGTTTCTTCATCGCTGGATCTGAATCTTGGGACTCCCTACCCAACAGCAGTACCACATTTTCAAGGACAATCAAGAATAGGCAATAAATTCTGGCCTGGTCAGTTTCTCCCTAACCAAAAAAAATCAATAAAAAATGCACAACTTCAAAACTGAGTGGCTCCCCTTCTTTGCCCAGGTGAAGTCCACATTTGTAGACCTGCATGGGCTGACGGAGGGCATTACTTCCCTTCTGGCATGTTACCAGAGAGGCAATGATTCTGTGACGCTGGGGTGTGGGGCGCATGATTGTTTAAAATAAAAACAAGTTGCTAGTTGACTCTTCTGTGTTACTTGAGCTCTGCAGTTAGTCCCACTAAATTGGTGACCCCGATGGGTGCTCAACATCTTTTGAGCTCCAACAGTAAAACAGTGAGGAAGCCTGCAGAATGGATGCCACTACTGCGCTGCATGCGGTGGCTATGAAACTGCCCACCTTTTGGCCTCAGACCATGTCCATGGTTCCAGCAGGCTGAGGATCAGTTCTACATTAGGAACAGAACAACGAAGCCACCAAATTCTGGCATGTAGTTGGCTCATTAGATGAAGATCCTACTGCCAAGGTAGATTATTTTAATCAACAACCTGCCCGAGGAGGATCAATACAGTGCTTTTAAGGCACACCTCCTCATGACTTTCAGCATATCTGACCTGGAAAGAGACACACGCTTACTCCACCTTGACGATTTGGGAGACAGAAGGCCGTCAGAACTGATGAATGAAATGCTTGTGTTAGCAGACAGCCATCTCAACTGATTAATGTTCAAGGAAGCCTTCATGGAACAGCTCCCTCGTGACATCGACCTGCTGTTCTCTTCTGCTGACTTCTCCAAACCAAGGGAAGTGACGAGGGACTTCACAGGGTACTGCAGCCTCCCGTGGCAAAGTTTCAACAGGTCACCTTGGACAGTCAAGTCAATGTAGCCGCCAGTTCTACAGCCCTCCAAAAGCTACTGAGGAAGAAAAAGCCATTGGAGAACAGAGAGTGGTGTTTCTACCACAGAAAGTGGGGCAAGAATGCGCACCGCTGAGTGCCAACGTGCAGTTACGTTGTTGACTCCAGGAAAATGACAACTCCAACCGCCACTGATGGCCTCAGTGGTTGTTGGCCAGACCAGCTGATCAGCAGACAGGATGCAAACTGCTAGTCGACATCAGAGCTTAGCATCTTCCCATCCTTTTACAAGCAGGAATCTCGAGTGCCTCAAGCTGACTTGCTCGACACCAATGGCACTATGAATAGCAGTTGTAGTACTGAGTCAATACAACTGAAATTAGGTGACACACCTTACCGCCGGACTTTAATGTTAGTGGCTGTACGACAGCTCATTTTGGGAGCAGACTTCCTGAGGGCACATAACTTGTTGGTAGATGTGAAAGATGCCCTTTGGTCCATGCTATCACATTCCACACATGCCTACTTTCTTCAGGTCATCGGCTGGTAACACTGCTACGTGTACAAACACTCGCCACCAATGACTTTGTGAACTTATTAGCAGAGTTTCCTGAACCTATTGCACCAGATTTCCATTTAGTCTCTCCACGTCATGGAGTTCAGCACTACTTAACCACACTGGCCCTCCCCTACATTCCAAGGCACACTGACTGCCCCCTGACCGGCTACTACAGGCAAAAAGAAAAGTTCAAAACTATGGAGGAACTAGGCATCATCCGAAGGTCCAATAGTTCTCTGGCATCGCCACTCCATATGGTGCCAAAAGCACCCAGCAGCCTAAGACCTTGTGGAGATTATGGACTTCTCAATGGCACAACCATCCCGGATAGGTGTCCTATACCACACATTCAAGATTTTGCCACCAACCTCCATGGCAAATGTATCTTCTCGAAGGTAGTCTTAATAAAAGGTTATCCACTCAGAGGACATCTCTAAAGCGGCCATTATTACTCCATTTGGTCTATTTGAGTTTCTGAGGATGCCTTTCAGCCTTAAGAACACGGCTCAGATGTTCCAACATTTAATGGACACCGTTACAAGATATTTGCCTTTCTATTTAGTCTCCCTTGATGACATCTTAGTGGTCAGTGAGTCAACACAAGAGCACAGACAACACCTGCGATAATTGTTCCAGAGGCTTCAGGATTTTGGCCTTTCTATCAACCTTGCGAAGTGTGCATTTGACAAACACACAATTGACTTTTTGGGACACAGGATTTCGAATGCAGACACAACCCCACTTCCAGACAAAGTGTCAGCCATTCAGGCCTTCCCAAAGCCCACTACAGTTAATGGGCTACAAAAATTCCTGGGAATGGTTCAGGTTCATCCCACCACCTGCAAGGATCATGAAACCCTTGTTCCACATCCTCACTGGCAAACCTAAAAAACTGCTCTGGACCACAAAGGCCACAGAAGCATTTGATAAAGCAAAAGATGTGCTTTCAAAGGTAACCATGCTGGCCCACCCCCATATGCACACGTCACTTGCACCCATATCAGACATCCCTGTGGGGGTGGTCCTAGAACAGAAAATCAGCGGACACTGGCAACCCCTGGCATTTTTCAGCCGCCACCTACACCCGCCCGAATTAAAGTATTGCGTTTTCGACAAGGAGTTGTTAGTGCTTTATCTGGCCTTCAAATATTTAAAATATTTTCGAGGGCAGGCATTTTATTGCATTTACTGACCACAAGCATCTAACATTACCCCTTGCCAAGATTACAGATCCCTGGTTGGTGCATCAACAGAGTCATTGGGACTATATTTTTGAATTTACCTCTGATGTGCAGTATTTTTCCAGTAAAGACAATGTTGTAGCTGATACCTTGTCCAGGACAGAGGTCAATGCAATCACAGGAGGGTTAGATCTCCGTGCTCTTACAAGAGCCCAATAAGAGGACCAGGAGGTACAAGTTTTCTGTACATCTATTATGGACCTGCTCTTAGCTGACATTCTATTGAGCCCCAACCAGGTGAACATAGATTGTGATACTTCAACCAGCCACCTATGACCAATCATCCATCATCTTGGCAGTGGAAACTTATCGACTACATTCACAGCCTGTCCCATCCACCTGTTCACACAACCATCAAGCTTGTGTCCTCAAAATATATTTGGCAATGGCTTAAGGAAGCAGATCACTCACTGGGCATGAACATGCCTCTCCTGCCAGGAAGCTAAGGTCCAATGGCACACCCGAGCACTGCTTCAACCATTTCCACCTATGACTCAAAGGTTTCTGCATGTAAACATAGATTCTGTGGGCCCACTGCCCATGTCCAGAGGTATATACTAACAATGATTGACCATTTTACCCACTGAGCGGAAGCTACACCAATGATGGACATCATGGCTGAAGTGTGTGCTCGGAGTTTTCTCGACCTGGGTTGCTCGATTCGGAGTGCCAGTCCATCTAACCTCTAACAGGGGAACTCAGTTTACTTCAACCTGTGGGCAAACCTGGTGAGACTTTGCAGTACACAATTATACCAATTACTATGGTGTACCACCCAAAAGCTAAAGGGCCAGTGGAACGTTTCCACCGGCATCTGAAACAAGCCTTGCGGGCAAGACTTAATGGGGCTCAGTGGGCAGATGAGTTACTGTGGGTGCTATTAGATATTAGAACAACACCCAAGGATTACCTAGAGACCTTTTCAGCCAAATTAGTTTGCAGCACTCCACTCCTAGAACAAGCAGACAACACTCCTTCTCCACCCAAAGATAGATCCTCGGTTACAGAGAAATTACAAGAACTAAGAAATAAGGTGGGTTCCCTGGCTCTGGTTCCATTAACTTGTCATGGATCACCACCTACACACGTTTCTGCTGCTCTCAATTCTACTTCTTGCATCTTTGTTCAACATTCGTTCCACGCTACACTCCTGCAGCAACCTTACGAGGGGCCTGATAAAGGGCTGCAGCACCATGGATTTATGGTGCTATTGGACATTGCCTCATTTAAAAAGTTCTGGTCGACCATCAGACTGAAGCCTGCGTTTATGGACGTTGCTGAACCTATGCATGTCTCACCTCCCAAAATACCCAAAGTTGTGACATTGCAGCCATGCACCTATTCTTGGGGAGGGGGGGGGGGTGATAGGGCAAACCAAGCGGCCACACAGTTGGACAGGCAGAATCACTGCACCGAGCAGCCGACACAGAATGGTGCAGGCTCCCCTTTGCCCAGAAGCCCACGTTTGCAGACTTGCATGAATTGACAGAGGGCTTTGGCCCGGCGCGCGGCCGCCACTCCCCTTGGCCCGGCGCGCGGCCGCCACTCCCCTTGGCCCGGCGCGCGGCCGCCACTCCCCTTGGCCCGGCGCGCGGCCGCCACTCCCCTTGGCCCGGCGCGCGGCCGCCACTCCCCTTGGCCCGGCGCGCGGCCGCCACTCCCCTTGGCCCGGCGCGCGGCCGCCACTCCCCTTGGCCCGGCGCGCGGCCGCCACTCCCCTTGGCCCGGCGCGCGGCCGCCACTCCCCTTGGCCCGGCGCGCGGCCGCCACTCCCCTTGGCCCGGCGCGCGGCCGCCACTCCCCTTGGCCCGGCGCGCGGCCGCCACTCCCCTTGGCCCGGCGCGCGGCCGCCACTCCCCTTGGCCCGGCGCGCGGCCGCCACTCCCCTTGGCCCGGCGCGCGGCCGCCACTCCCCTTGGCCCGGCGCGCGGCCGCCACTCCCCTTGGCCCGGCGCGCGGCCGCCACTCCCCTTGGCCCGGCGCGCGGCCGCCACTCCCCTTGGCCCGGCGCGCGGCCGCCACTCCCCTTGGCCCGGCGCGCGGCCGCCACTCCCCTTGGCCCGGCGCGCGGCCGCCACTCCCCTTGGCCCGGCGCGCGGCCGCCACTCCCCTTGGCCCGGCGCGCGGCCGCCACTCCCCTTGGCCCGGCGCGCGGCCGCCACTCCCCTTGGCCCGGCGCGCGGCCGCCACTCCCCTTGGCCCGGCGCGCGGCCGCCACTCCCCTTGGCCCGGCGCGCGGCCGCCACTCCCCTTGGCCCGGCGCGCGGCCGCCACTCCCCTTGGCCCGGCGCGCGGCCGCCACTCCCCTTGGCCCGGCGCGCGGCCGCCACTCCCCTTGGCCCGGCGCGCGGCCGCCACTCCCCTTGGCCCGGCGCGCGGCCGCCACTCCCCTTGGCCCGGCGCGCGGCCGCCACTCCCCTTGGCCCGGCGCGCGGCCGCCACTCCCCTTGGCCCGGCGCGCGGCCGCCACTCCCCTTGGCCCGGCGCGCGGCCGCCACTCCCCTTGGCCCGGCGCGCGGCCGCCACTCCCCTTGGCCCGGCGCGCGGCCGCCACTCCCCTTGGCCCGGCGCGCGGCCGCCACTCCCCTTGGCCCGGCGCGCGGCCGCCACTCCCCTTGGCCCGGCGCGCGGCCGCCACTCCCCTTGGCCCGGCGCGCGGCCGCCACTCCCCTTGGCCCGGCGCGCGGCCGCCACTCCCCTTGGCCCGGCGCGCGGCCGCCACTCCCCTTGGCCCGGCGCGCGGCCGCCACTCCCCTTGGCCCGGCGCGCGGCCGCCACTCCCCTTGGCCCGGCGCGCGGCCGCCACTCCCCTTGGCCCGGCGCGCGGCCGCCACTCCCCTTGGCCCGGCGCGCGGCCGCCACTCCCCTTGGCCCGGCGCGCTGCCGCCACTCCCCTTGGCCCGGCGCGCTGCCGCCACTCCCCTTGGCCCGGCGCGCTGCCGCCACTCCCCTTGGCCCGGCGCGCTGCCGCCACTCCCCTTGGCCCGGCGCGCTGCCGCCACTCCCCTTGGCCCGGCGCGCTGCCGCCACTCCCCTTGGCCCGGCGCATGATTGTTTAAAATAAATAAGAGTTCGTACTCGACTCTTCTCTGGTAATCTGTGTTACTTGAGCTCTGCAGTTAGTCCCACTAAAGCTGCAACAATTCTTCCACTATTAATTGCTGTGTGTCCTGTGAACATCAAGTTCACCCTCAGAAAGGTGGAGCTTGCCTCAGCTTTCACTCTAGAACAAGAAGAGCATCAAGAAACGTTTAAAGAATTGCCCATGTACAAATTAGGAAGCAGGAAAGAATTTGTAGAAGAGAAATTTTATTTTTAAAAGTGAAAAATTACTAATACAATAAATGAGATGCATTTTGGGCAATAAGCAGGTTCAGACAGGAATTCATTCTCAGGATTCATAAACATTCTCACAGTTTATGACATTCATAAACTGCAAGAATTAAGTGAAAGTAGTTTACGAACATGAGCAGAGTGAATTACTTCATTGTAACTGTCTGTCAATCATTTATTATCCCACACAGTTCTCGTTTACTGTCATTTGCTGAAGTGAACACCAGCCCAAATGGCATGTACTGTTGTTCCCATTTCCTTCTTACAGCAAAAACATCCATCCAATAATGTTGAATCCCATTCTTTTAATTTTTGAGGAATGATATGTACCCTGTGTAACCAATTATACTGTATCATGTGTAATCTTGTGTCTATTGTATTCTTCATAGTTCCAGAACACAACTTCTCCCATACTTCATTTTTTTATCTTTATGTTTGGATCCTTTTCCCACTTCTGCTTAGGTTTATAGTTTATGTCACAATTTTCCTCATCTTGCAAATGTACATGTTCGTTATAAATCTTTTGATTATCATTGTGTCTGTAATCACATATTCAAAGCTACTTCCTTCTAGTAATCTCAATCTGTTTCCCAATTTATCCTTTAAATAAGCTCTCAATTGATGACATGCAAACATTGTACCGTGAGTTATTCCATATTTGTACTTCAATTGTTCAAATGTTAATAAATTATTTCCTAAAAAAAAAATTTCTATTCTTTTGATTCCTTTTCTCTCCCATTCTCTAAAGGAAACGTTATCTATTGTTAAAGGGATTAGTGGATTTTGGGTCAATAATAATTTTGGTATTTGGTAATTTGTTTTTTCCTTTCTAAGTGGATCTTCTTCCATTTATTAAAAAATGATGCAATACTGGTGAGCTTTTATATTGCACCAACTTTTCATCCCACTTATAAAGTATATGTTCCGGTACCTTCTCCCCTATTTTATCTAGTTCTATCTTAGTCCAGTCTGGTTTTTCCCTTGTCTGGTAAAAATCTGATAAATACCTTATTTGTGCAGCTCTATAATAATTTCTAAAGTTTGGTAACTGCAAACCACCTTGGTTATACCTCTCTGTTAATTTATCTAACGCTACCCTGTTTCCTCCCTTTCCACAAGAATTTCCTTATTATTCTCTTTAGTTCATTTAAAAAATTTCTGTTAAGGGAATTGGTAACGTTTGAAATAAGTATTGTATCCTTGGGAACACGTTCATTTTAATGCAGTTTACCCTCCCTATCAACCTTAGTGGTAATTCTTTCAAATGTTCTAAGTCCTCTTGCAATTTCTTTATTAGTGGCTGATAATTTAGTTTGTACGTGGCTTTAGTTATTATCTAACCTGATCCCTAGGTATTGGATCGCTTGTGCTTGCCATTTAAATGGTGATTCTTTTTTAAATTCTGTATAATTCGCGTAACTCATTGGCATCACCACTTTTATTTGCGTTGATTTTTCTGATATTTCTCCATATTCCTTCAATTTCTTATGTAATTCTTTTATTGATATCTCTGGTTCTGTTAGGGATACTATGATGTCATCTGAAAATAAGCTGATTTTATACTCCTCCTTTATTTTTATCCCTTTTATTTTATTTTCTGTTCTTATCAGTTCTGCCAATGGTTCTATTGCTAAGGCAAACAATGAGGAGATAATGGACATCCCTGCCTAGTTGACTAACTTAATTTAAATTGATTCAATACATATCCATTTACTGCTACCTTTGTCAATGGTCCATTATACAATGCTTTAATCCAATTTATATATTTTTCTGGTAGATTGAACTTCTGTAATACTTTAAATAAGTAGTTCCACTCTACTCTGTCAAAGGCTTTTTCTGCGTCTAAAGCAACAGCCACTGTTGGTTTTTTTTATTTCCTCGAACTGCATGAATTAGATTAATATGTTTACAGACATTATCCACTGTTCATCTTTTCTTAATAAATCCAGTCTGATCTTGTTTTACTATTTTTGGTACACAATAGGCCAATCTGTTTGCTAATAGTTTAACTATTATCTTGTAGTCTGAGTTAAGTAGAGATATTGGTCTATATGATGCTGGTGTTAATGGATCCTTCCCCGTCTTTGGTATTACTGTAATTATTGCTGTCTTACATGAATCTGGCAAGTTTTGTGTTTCTTCTACCTAGTTCATTACTTCCAGGAGAGGAGGAATTAATAACTCTTTAAATGTTTTATAGAATTCTATTGGGAATCCATCCTCTCCTGGTGTTTTATTGTTCAGCAGTTTTTTTTAATACATCCTGTACTTCCTCTATTTCAAATGGTTTTATTAGTTTGTTATTTTCCTCTTCTTGCAATTTCAGCAGTTCAATTTTAGCTAAAAATTCCTCTATTTTATCATCTTTCCCCTCGTTCTCAGTTTGGTATAATTGTTCATAAAATTCCTTAAAGTTTTCATTAATCTCTGTAGGATTATATGTAATTTGTCCTTTTTTTTATGCCAATACAATTCTTTTAGCTTGTTCTGTTTTAAATTGCCAGGCTAATATTTTATGTGTTTTTTCTCCCAGTTCGTAAAATTTTTGCTTTGTTTTCATTATGTTCTTCTCCATCTTATAGGTTTCATATTTTATTTTTTGTTCGCCAATTCTTTCCTTTTCGTTATATCATCCCTTTTTACTAGTTCCTTTTCTGTACTATCACACTTTCCAACTGCTCTATTTCCCAATTGTAATCCTTTTTCATCTTAGTTACATAACTTATGATCAGTCCTCTAATGAATGTTTCACTGCATCCCACAATATAAATTTGTCTTTCACTGATTCTGTGTTCATTTCAAAATATGCTTTAATTTGGCATTCAATAAACTCTCTAAATTCCTGCCTTTTAAGTAGCATGGAGTTTAACCTCCATCTATATGTTCTTGGTGGGATGTCCTCCAGTTCTATTGCTAATAACAGGGGTGAATGATCTGACAGTAGTCTAACAAAAACACATCAATCCTGGAGTATGTTTTGTGCCTACTCGAATAATATGAATATTCCTTTTCTTTTGGTGTTGAGGAGGCTCCATATGTCCATAAGTTTCATTTTCTGCATTGATTTAAGCATAAATTTGGCTACTTTATTCTTTTTGCTCGTCTTTTGTCCAGTTTTATCCAACATTGGTTCCAAATCAAGGTTAAAATCCCCTCCTATCAATATATTTCCTTGTGTGTCTGGAATCTTCAAAATATATCTTGCATAAACTTTTGATCCTCCTCGTTAGGTGCATATGTATTGAGCAAATTCCAAAATTCTGAGTATATCTGACACTTTATCATTACATACCTCCCTGCTGGATCTATTATTTCCTCCTCTATTTTGATTGGTACATTTTTGTTAACTAATATGGCTACACCTCTAGCTTTTGAATTATAGGATGCTGCCACTATGTGTCCTACCCAGTCTCTCTTTAATTTGTTTTGTTCCACTTCAGTTAGATACGTTTCCTGCACAAATGTTAAATCTACTTTTTCCTTCTTCAATAATTTAGTAGCCTCTTCAATAATTTAGTAGCCTCTTCCTTTTAATTTGGTTATGTATTCCATTAATTTTTATAGTCATATAGTTCAACGTGGCCATCTTATATCTTGCTTACACCTCACCACCTCCATCCCCCTTTTTCCCCCATTTTCATCCCTTAGTTTTCCCTTATTAAACTCAATGTACAACCACACATTTGAAACATAATACCCCAACAGTTCCCACATCCAATAATACCTTAACCCCAAATGCTCCCACCCCTCTCTGAGTTGCCCGTATCCCTTGCCGGGCAACCACAATTCCCCTTTCCATTTGGATTGCAATCTTGCTCACAAGCATCAACTGATTTTGCAGTGACAGTTATTCCCTCTCCCCCCAGTGGCCCCCCCCCGGAAAACTTTTTAAAAAAAAAATATTATATATATATTACACACACATGCAACAAAGCTCTCTTTTTTTCCCCTTACTTCTTTCCTTCCCTTCTTTCCCCTCTTTAGTTCTTTACATATACATTGTTTTTACTTTTATATATACTTTATCGCCATTCTTCATTCTTGTTACATCTCTTCATCTCTTCTTCTGTCCTGCAAATGTTCTGCGAATTCTTGCGCTTCCTCTGGATCCGAGAACAGTCTGTTTTGCTCCCCGGGTATAAACATTTTAAGCACGGCTGGATGTCTTAACATGAATTTGTAACCTTTTTTCCATAAAATGGTTTTCGCTGTATTAAACTCCCTCCTCCTCTTTAAGAGTTCAAAACTTATGGAATTCTCCCAGTTGATGGGATACCCCCAGTGTGTCAACACAACTTTTTTTTCATTCTGAGGGTCAGTGTCTGAAAATTAAGACCCAAAAATCCAGCACTAAGCTCATGTTCTACCAGGTATCCCTGCCACCCAACACACTTTGGAGACCAGAAAATATAGCAATGAAAATATATTAGCAAGGGTGACAAACCCATTTGCAGAGCAAAGAGTAAAATCCACATTCTCTCACAGCCCAACTAACAGGTTCTAACTACATTTAACTGGCCTCAAAGGATGTCCTATGATGTCAGATTCTCAAAGCAGCCATGTTACTTCAAGCTCCATCATGCAAGAGATTCCCAGGAGTACAAGAAAAACTCTTCAAGAATTCTCAATGTCTCTGAAAAATACAGCATCCTCATCAAGTCAGAATCGCTGCTGGGATTGGAAAGGGAGCATGCAAATAGTTGTGGAACACTTTAAATCTTGTTGATAAAGGTTCCACAATAAAAGTTCAGATTTATTCTCTAAGAGTGTGTACATGTATGAAGTGTTTTGAGAGGTCGGCGTTAAAGCATTTCATGCTCCAGTCTGAGTGGCAACATGGATCCATACCAATTTGCCTACTGCAACAAGAGGTCTGTGGCAGATGCCGTCTCACTGGCTCGACACAAAACCCTTGTACACCTGAATACCAAAGACAAATACATCAGGATACTCTATCGTTTACAGTTCAGCATTCAACACCATCACCTCAAAACTGATCAGTAAACTAAGTGGTTCTCAACCTTTTTCTTTCCACTCACATACCGCTTTACTAATCCTAGAGCATCTATGGCAAAGGGATTACTTAAGGGATTGCTTAAGGTGGTATGTGGGTGGGAAGGGAAGGTTGAGAATCATTGCGCTAGACCCAATTGTTACTGAAATATTTTGCTTGAGAAAAATTGTAATTGGCCCATTTCCTTTGGAATTATGAAACTGTGCACATGATGAGTCAATTAGGTACAATTAAAACAGTGGTTTTCAAACTTTTTTTCCCCACCCACATACCACCTTAGACAATCCCTTACTAATCACAGAGTACCTATGGCATAGAGATTTATTTATTTTAGATTAATGAGCATTCTTCTCAACTGAAATAGTATCCAGGCAAAGTCTGAAATGTATACTACTGTCCAAATACAAGTCTGTGTCTACAATTTGCTGTTTGTAATTTGCATGCATATATATTTCAAAGTAATTACAGTTAAATAATTACTGTATGGATAAGTTTATTGAAGCAAATTAATATGTACACTAAATTGTATCATTTAACAGCAGTTGATTTTACAGCCAGTGGACAGTAAGAAATTAAATGCTTAAATAATTTAAGTTTCTTTGATAGCTTTGTCTCAGTGCACACAGGCTGCCTTCTGCAATTTTATGTACTGCACAGATAACAACTTGCATCACCAGCTCCATATTATTCTATCCATCTTTCAAGAGCATGATCTCATGACATTATTGGAAGATGTTCTTCCAATTGGTGTCCTTGTTGATCCTCCACCCTCCCCTTCAACCATTCATACTAAACTGTGGGTCTGCTTCTTGGGTCCTTTGGTTTGCTGGATCCCAGTCTGTGCAAATCCACAGCCACATCTCCCTATCAAACAACAAGCACTAAATTTTGGTACTAATTAATTGGCCCTGAGGATCTCTGGACTGTCTCAAGGTCATGAAAGGGAAGCTAATTCTTTCAAAAATAGATTTATACTGCACTGCAGAGGGGAAAAATATGGGACAACCATAGTCCAAACTATTAAAACTGACCATTTACTTTTCATTGGTTATCCCAAGATGTGGAACTTTCAAGAGATAACTGTAAAAACTGATCTGTATTTAACTTTTGAAACAAATTGAAATAAATCCAAGGTGATTAACTAACCATAGCTGAAGCACTGGAGAATGCTTGTTATGGGATAATGAGTCCTGATAGCATCACAGCTTAATCTGCTCCCATATATTCCCTTCTTTACTGAATATTTATGAACAGTTGTTCAGAATATCAAGTTATAATTGCAGTTAACACAGAACATTACTCAAGATATCTCATTGGGTGTGGTTATTCGAACTAGCCAACAAATCCAGAGGTCATAAATTCAAAATTGGCTTGACATGAAATTGAACCAAATATATTCTGAAAGGTTATTGGCCAACACTAGGAAAAAAGAGTGAAGAGAACCTGTATTTTAACTTGATATTGAAAATGCTGGAAATGCACAGCTTTTCAGTTAGCATCAGAGGAGAGTAAAATAAAGAGGAGTTTTTTGATCAGTGA
Source organism: Narcine bancroftii (assembly GCF_036971445.1). Lineage (NCBI taxonomy): Eukaryota > Metazoa > Chordata > Chondrichthyes > Torpediniformes > Narcinidae > Narcine > Narcine bancroftii. Next base: position 42,892,568 of record NC_091477.1, read on the forward strand.
TATTAAAAGGTTAGATTTGCTTCCTCCTCATGTCAGTGATCCAGGTTCAAACCTGGTATCTGACACTGTGCATTTGGAGTTTGAATGTTCTCTCTGTGAAGGTTTGGAGTTCTGGGTGCTCCAGTTTCCTTACACAATCCAAGGTGCTGCTGGTCAATAGTTTAGTTAGCCACCCTAAATCACCTGTGGTAGAGAGATAAATGGGAAGAGTTGATGGGAATGTTGGGAGGCCAATTTGCCAAAATAAAATAGTAGAATGAGCCACCATGGACTTTATTAGTCTAAATGATCTCATATGTTCTCAAGAAATAGGAAGATATGACCTGAAACATCCACCCAGTTGTTTAAGTATATTCTTGTATTTCAGATTCCAAGCTTCTATTATATTTTGCTTTGAGAATTGGCTTATTTCAATTCATTGGAAAGAGGTAAAGCCAACTAACATATGTCTTGTAGTGAATGATTAATGAATCTATCCATGACAAGCATTAATCAATAATAAATGTTGCTTTATTTGTTTTTCAAGAACATACAACTAAAACAATAGCTTTTAGCCAAGCAAAACTAAAGCCTATTAATCTTAGATCATGTCAACTGTAGAGATGCTTAACACTACATGTTTCTTACCAATCAGGCTACATACCCATTATACCTGCAGAAACCAACTGTGCACAGAGATGAAATACAGTTTAAAATATGGTTCCAATATATGATGGTGTGCATTGGCTGCTGTGGCAGTTGCAGGTCCAGTGCAGTACAACTCAGGGATCATGACAGCCTCATTGTTGAGCCTTATGAGACAGTTCTTGTTCTTAAATAATTTAATGACATCATACTGGATCAATCAGAATTGTGTTCTTTGTATGGAAGAAATCGCTCATCATCACATCAACATCTTACATTGTTAATGATGAACATTCACTTTGAATATATTCATATAAAAGCAACATTATTACATGACCATGTCATGCAGATCAGTGTTGATCTAACTAGATTAAAAGAATTTCCCCTTGAATGCTAAAAGCTGGAATGTGTACCTCTAAAGATTCCTCTGAAGATCACATGAAACCATCTCCAGTCTGACACCCTTGCTCACACCATTTCAACTTCAGAATTATATTTCAGACATAGAAAGATATTTTAATGGATCAGAGCAGTGAATTCTATTCAATAGCTGACAAGCCATTTTCCTCACTACAACTCGAGTTGGACAGCACAGAAACAGGCCTCAGCCCACCATATCCATGCTGACCTTTTTAACCTATTTACACCAATTCTATTCATCTGCATTAAGATCACATCCTGCTATGCCTTGTCTCTAGAAGCATCTGCCTAAATACCTCTTTAATGGCATGATTGTACTCTATTCCAACATCTCCAGTAGCGATCAATCACTGTGCAAAAAAATAAACTGACCCCTCAGATCCCATTTAAAACATCTACCTCTACCCATAAACCCATGCTATCTTGCTTCTGACACCAATCACTATTATAAATGTCTCTCACAATACTGAGCACTTCAATCGGGTCATCTCTCTGAGAACAGATGATCTCAGGCCATTTTCCACCTTGTTGACTGTGGATGAGTAAACATCCAAGAGAGGGAGCTGGGATTGGAATGGTACTCATTCGGGAAGTACTGTACTTCTGTTGATTAATTCACCAACCTAGTCCAGCTCTTATTCATGATTGTTTAATTCATGAAGTTACAGAAGGAAAGTTGCATTTGATGCCAAACATTTCAAAGGAGCTCTTCATTTATATTAAAATACAAATGCAGAGAAATATTTTTTTCTTCAACCTTTAATAAGCTTAGGTATTGAATGGATTCAGTTATAATTACCAGTTATACCATAAAACAAAGGAAGAATCCAGCTCAATTTGCAACAGCAATTTCACACCTCTCCATGTGGTACTGAAGCTACTGTGAGTCTTTATTCATTATTGGTTCATACAAATGCACTGTTAATTTTCATTATTCTCTATTTGTCTAGAGTAATGTGTTTGAGCAATTTTATTTGAGGAAATTACATATTTGTTCTCATTTTATTCCATTTCATTTTGTCCCTGGCATGCAAGAATAAAATATGGAACAGTTTTGTGTCAGAAATAGAGCTGCAGCTTAAACCAAAAATATAAATACTTGAGAAACAAGATTCAAAGCTGTTCAACTAATGAAATGCACTGGTTAATTTGATTGCCACTCAGTCTGATCTTTTATCAAGTATAAATAAAATCAGTCTTTACAATTATATTCTTCAAGCCAGCTGTAATGACTGTGTTATGCTTTGTTAGCTGTAAACATAGGAAATTAGACAGAGGCAGAGCTCTGCACAGAACATTCTTTACAACAAAAAACAACAAATGCTGGAGAAACTCAGCAGGTCAAAGTGCCGTTATGTAGCAAAGGTGAAGAAACATCACCAATGCCTGAAACGTGGTGATGCATCTTCACCTTTGCTACATAAAGGCATCGTTTAACCTGATTTTCTCCAGCATTTGTGGTTTTTTTTTTCACCTAACCATGGTTTCAACAAAATCCTGCATTTTAGCAATGCCTGGTATAACGACCACACCTTACACATAGTTCTTGATAGCAGCTTTACAAAACTGCACTACAGAACTAATGACTTAGTTGCTAAAAGACTCAGAATCCCTTCAGTGAACATTTTGCTTATTTTCATCTTAAGCACCAAAAAAGGAGTCACGTGATGGAGTAGTGGCCGGTAGGAGAATGCTAGCCTTCTCCAGAAAAGAAATAAAGTGAAGAAAATACAAAGTTCAAGAAACACAAAACATAAAAAGATAGTTGTGAAGAAATAAAATGGCACCCAAGAAGGAAAAAGTAAAAACAACGGGAAAAAAGAAGACACCAGAAGAGAAAGGAGAAGGCCTTACCTGAATGAAGAAACAGCGAGCCGTCGTGGAGAAAAGAGCCCGTTCCACAAAGTTGGTGATGACCCTGCAGAGTCGCGACCACTGGACTGCAAAAAATGGCTCTGAGCCAAACAAAAGCACACAACTGTGCATGTGCGAGAAGTCGCGCATGCGCAATACGCTCACTAAAGAAAAAGAGAATACCGATGGGAGAGGGGCCCAGCTGAGGAGTGAGCAAACAGCGCAACCTGCCGAGGGATGCCCGACACCAGGGCTCTCAGCTGGAAGAAGAGGAAAGGGACAGGAAAGGGAGTGATATGAAAGAAGAACACCAACAGGAGGCCCAACAGATAACTAGCCCAGAAGAAGAGGACCAAGAGCAAAAAGCCAAGCAAGAAGCCCAGCAAAGTGAGGCAAACAACTCAACGAGAAAGTCAGAAGAGACACAGATACAAGGAAGAGAAGTAGAAGACAAAAACACAGGTGCAGACACAGAAGAGGAAGATCAAGCTCTGCACAGATAAAAAGGTAAAATAGATGGACAGTATATAGATAAAAACAATTTCAAGAACAAATGAGAACATTAAAAGAATGGTTGACATTAGAATTTAGTGAAATGAAAAGTACAGAAGAAAAAAGTGAGTAGAATAGAGCTGGTCATGACAGAAATAGGGAAAAGATTAGAAAATGTGGAAGAACCAGAAACGGCTGTAGAAATGGAAGTGAATGACTTAAGAGGAAAATTGGAAGTTAACCAGTCACAAGAATTGTTAGCTCAGAAGATTGATATAATGGAAAACTATAATAGGTGAAACAAAAGATAGTGGGCCTAAAGGAAGATGAAGAAGGCACAAATATGAAAAAAATTATAAAAGAATGGATCCCAAAGGTCCTGGGAATGCCAGAAATACAGGAAGGAATGGAAATAGAAAGGGCACATAGAACACTAGCTCCGAAACCACAGACACAGCAAAAACCAAGATCCATTTTAGTAAAATTTCTGAGATACATGACAAGAGAAAATATACTGGAGAGGGCAAGGAATAAAATTAGAAAAGACAAAAAAACCATTGGAATACAAGGGTCAAAAAATATTTTTTTTACCCAGACACCAGTTTTGAACTCTTAAGGAAGAGGAAGGAGTTTAATCAGTAAAATCAATCCTATGGAAAAAAGGTTATAAATTTAAGATATACAGCTGTGCTTCCCAGGGGAGCAAAGCAAACGGTTTTTGGATCCGGAGAAATGCCTGCAGGACAGAAGGAGAGATGGAGATGTAACAAGAATGAAGAACGACGACAAAATACATATAAAGATATAAAAATAATGTACAAGTAAGAACTAAAGAAGGGAAAGAAAAGGGAAGGGGGGAAAAAGAGGGCGAGTTTTGTTATATGCAAAGATAAAAGTCTTTTCTGGAGAGGTTTGGGTGGGAGAGAATAACAGTCACTGCAAAATCAGATGACGCTCGCGAGTGGGTTCGCAATCCAAATGCAGAGGGGAGTTGTGGTTGCCCATCAAGGGACAACTCAGAGAGGGGGGCACATTTGGGGTTAAGGGAATTTTAGATGTGGGAATGTTGAGGTATTTTATGTTTTAAAAGTGTTGTCATACATTGAGTTCAAAAAGAGAAAACTGAAAGATGAAAATGGGGAAAATGGGTGGTGGTGAGGAAGTGCAAATGAGGTGTCAACAGAATAAGAGATGGCCATGTTGAACTATATGACTATAAATATTAATGGAATACAACCAAATTAAACAAAAAAAGGCTATTAAATTTCCTGAAAAAAGAAAAAATAGACATGGCATTTGTGCAGGAAACGCATCTAACTGAAGTGGAACATAATAATTAAGGAGAAACTGGTTAGGGCACGTAGCGGCAGCATCATATAATTCAAAAGCTGGAGGTGTAGCTATATTAATAAATAAAAATATACCAATCAAAATAGAGGATGAAATAATAGATCCAGCAGGGAGGTATGTAATGATAAAGTGTCAGATATATTCAGAACTCTGGAATTTGATCAATATATATGCACCTAATGAGGATCAAAAGTTTATGCAAGATTTTCTTTGAAGATTGAAGATACGCAGGGGAATATATTGATAGGAGGGGATTTTAACCTTAATTTGGATCCAATGTTGGATAAAACTGAACAAAAGACTAGCAAAAAGAATAAAGTGGCCAAATTTATGGTTAAATCAATGCAGGAACTGAAACTTATGGATAAATGGAGGAGGCAGCACCCAAGGGAGAAGGAATACTCATATTATTCGAGTAGGCATAAAACATACTCAAGGATTGATATGTTATTGTTGTTGGCCCATATTCAAGGGAGAGTTAGGAAAACTGAATATAAAGCAAGATTGGTATCTGATCATTCACCCCTGTTATTAGCAATAAAACTGGAGGACATCCCACCAAGAACATAGAGATTAAACTCCATGCTACTTAAAAGTCAAGAATTTAGAGAATTTATTGAGCACCAAATTAAAATGTACTTTGAAATAAATACGAAATCAGTGAAAGACAAATTTATATTATGGGATGGAATGAAAGCCTTCATTTGAGGGTAGATAATAAGTTATGTAACTAAGATGAAAAAGGACTACAATCAAGAAATAGAACAGTTGGAAAGGGAGTTAGTAAGTACAGAAAAAGAACTAGCAACAAGGGACAATAAAACAAAAAGAGAATTGGCAGACAAAAAAATAAAATACGAAACATTACAAACGTACAAGGTGGAGAAAAACAAAGAAAATAAAGCAAAAGTATTATGAGCTAGGAGAAAAAACACAAAATATTAGCCTGGCAACTTAAAACAGAACAAGCTAAAAGAATTGTATTGGCATCAAGGAAAAAGGGCAAACAAATTACATATAATCCAATGGAGATTAATGAGAACTTTAAGGAATTTTATGAACAATTGTACCAAACTGAGAACGAGGGGAAAGATGATAAAATAGAGGAATTTTTAGCTAAAATTGAACTGCTGAAATTGCAAGAAGAGGAAAATAACAAACTAATAAAACCATTTGAAATAGAGGAAGTACAGGATATATTAAAAAAGCTGCCGAACAATAAAACGCCTGGAGAGGATGGATTTCCAATAGAATTGTATAAAACATTTAAAGAGTTATTAATTCCTCCTCTCCTGGAAGTAATGAACCAAATAGAAGAAGCAAAACTTGCCAAATTCATGCAAGACAGCAATAATTACAGTAATACCAAATATGGGGAAGGATCCACTAACATCAGAATCATATAGACCAATATCTCTACTTAATTCAGATTATAAGATAATAGCAAAATGATTAGCAAACAGACTGGCCGACTGTGTACCAAAAATAGTAAAACAAGATCAAACTGGATTTATTAAGAAGAACACAGCGGATAATGTTTGTAAATTTATTAATTTAATTCATGCAGTTCAAGGAAATAAGATGACAACAGTGGCTGTTGTTTTAGACGCAGAAAAAGCCTTTGACAGGGTATTTATTCAAAGTATTACAGAAGTTCAATCTATCAGACAAATATATTAATTAGATTAAAGCAGTATATAATGGACCATTGGCCAAGGTGACAGTAAATGGATATGTATTGAACCAATTTAAATTAAGTAGGTCAACGAGGCACGGATGTACACTATCTCCCTCACTGTTCACTTTAGCATTAGAACCATTGGCAGAACTGATAAGAACAGAAAATAAAAATAAAGGAGTACAAAATCAGTTTATTTGCAGATGACATCATAGTATACTTAACATAACCAGAAATATCAATAAAAGAACTACATAAGAAATTGAAGGAGTATGGAGAAATATTGGGGTACAAGATCAACCCAAATAAAAGTGAAACAATGCCAATGAGTAATGCGGATTATACAGAATTTAAAAAAAAGAATCACCATTTAAATGGCAAACACAAGCAATCCGATACCTAGGTATTAGATTAGATAATAATTTAAGTCACCTGTACAAATTAAATTATCAGCCATTAATAAAGAAATTGCAGGAAGATTAGAACATTGGCAAGAATTACCACTAATGTTGATAGGGAGGGTAAATTGCATTAAAATGAATGTCTTCCCAAAGATATAATACTTATTTCAATCATTACCAATTCCCTTAACAGAGAAATTCTTCAATGAACTAAAGAGAATAATAAGGAAATTCTTATGGAAAGGGGGAATCTGAGGATAGCGTTAGATAAATTAACAGAGAGGTACAACCAAGGTGGTTTGCAGATACCAAATTTTAGAAATTATTAGAGCTACACAATTAAGGTATTTATCAGATTTTTACCAGACAAGGGAAAAACCAGATTGGACTAAGATAGGACTAGATAAAATAGGGGAGAAGGTACCAGAACATATACTTTATAAGTGGGATGAAAAGCTGGTGCAATATAAAAGCTCACCAGTACTGCATCATTTACTTAATATATGGAAGAAGATTCACTTAGAAAGGAAAAAACAAATAACCACTACCAAAATTATTAATGATGCAAAATCAGCTAATCCCTTTTACAATAGATAACTTTTCCTTTAGAAAATGGGAAAGAAAAGGAATTAAAAGAACAGAAAATTGTTTTTTGGGAAATAATTTATTAACATTTGAACAAATGAAGTACAAATATGGAATGACTCATGGTACAATGTTTGCATACCATCAACTGAAAGCCTACTTAAAGGATAAATTGGGAAACAGACTGAGATTACCAGAAGGAAGCAGCTTTGAATATGTGATTGCAGAAACAATGATAATAAAAAGAACATGTACATCAAGCCCCAAGAGAAGAAAAATGATGAAATAAGCTATAAACCCAAACAAAAATGAGAAAAATATTTAAACAAAGATTAAAAAATGAAACATGGAAAAAGTTATGCTCTGGAACCATGAAGAATTTAATAAGCACAATGTTATGTATGATACAGAATAATTGGTTACACATGTTATATATCACACCCAAAAGTTAAATAAAAGGGATCCAACATTATCAGATAGATGTTTTCGCTGTAAGGAGGAAACGGGAACAACAGTACATGTAATTTGGGCATGTGAGAAAGTGGAAAAGTTTTGGAAAAATCTAAATCAGGTATTAAATAAAATCACAAAAACCAACATACCAAAAAATCTAGAGATCTTTCTTCAAAGTAATACAAGTAGTAAAGAATTAGGCCTCAAAATGGATAAAGCACCAAAAAGTTCTATTAAGATAGCCTTAGCTGTAGCAAAAAAATGTATAATGTCAACTTGTAAATCAGAAGAGAGCTTGAGAGTACAGAAATGGCACATAGAAATGAATAAATGTATTCCATTGGAAAAAATAACATAATTTAAAAAATAAAGTCACATTTCTTGAACAAATTTGGGAACCGTACATGGAACATAACAGAGAGGGCTTGCCTCAGACCTCCACCCCCTAAAATGATAAGATGACAAAATGACTTGATCCAGTGTGTAAAAGCAGATGACACAATTTTCTTGTTTATTTTCACTGTGTGATGACATTGTTTAATGGGTTTATTGTATTGTAAATGTTGAACGTTTAATGGATTTGGAGGGGGAGGGAAGGTAGGGGGGAGAAAAGGAAGAAAATGCCACTGTATATATTTAAGAGGGAAATGTTTGTGTGTATTTTGATTGATATGGTTCACAGTGTGAAAAATTTTAAAAATTTTAAAAAGCACTAAAAACAAAACCACAACAAAATATTACCATGTCGGCAAGATGATTGCATTATTGGAATAATTATCATAAATGTCTGAAGCCATTGTAACACGAGATACATTTTGTTCTGAAAATGCTGTCTTTTTTTTCCATTCCAACTTTTTATAATCTATCAGTGGAAGTTGGAAGAATAATCTGGCTCTGATTTCTCCTGCTATTATGATAGCTTGTTATCATTTGAAACCCAGATCACTGAATTTTTGAAAACTTCTCTCAAAGCAAATATATGTAATAAATCAAATTGGATACTGAACACCCCCCCCCCCCCCACCTCTGTTTTCACGCACCCAGGACTCAATTTTAAGCTTAACTTTAAAATGACATTTTGTTCTTGATTTTCAATTTCCCTTAGTTACTTAAATATTGTTCCCTAGAACTTCTATTGGCCTGACAAATGAATGAACAGGGAAATTGTGGACTTAGACACTCTTCTGTGTGGACAGTGTGGAAGCAGCCTGTGGGAGGACAGTTTGCACCTGTAATGAAATGGTTGGAAAACTGTTTAAGGGTCAGAGGCCTGAAAATCAAATGTTGGGAGTTGTATTAACATACAAAAACATAGCAATAATTTACCATTCTTGCCGAGTTTACAGCAAATGAAGTGACAAGCACATAAAAAGGCTGGGCAACTTTCAGGCAGAGTAATTAACAAGTAAAATTCATGCCATTAAATTGCCAAGCAATGCTCATCTCCAACTAGCAAGTGTGCAACATTTGACATTAAAAAACCTGAGGCTGCCACCAGAGCTGTTGTAACAAGTGCAGACCGGAGAGAGAAGGGAGTGGCACACCTTTTACATTTAAGTAAAAAAGCCCCTGAACTTATTCTTCAGGATCACATTTCCCTTTCACATCATTGGTACCAACGACCTCCAGCTGCTCTCCCTCCATTCTCAGAATGTGCTGCACCTGCTCAGAGACAACCTGGCACCAGGGAGGCAACACACTATCATGGAGTCTCTCTTACAGACACAGAAACATACATGGGTTCCTGTGTCTATGGAGTCTCCAACCACTATCGCACTACCTGGCTTCTCTCGTCCCTGCTGAACCTTAGAGCCAGTCATGGTGTCAGTGACCTCTGATAGGTCATCACCCCACCAGTATACTTGTTTCTGAGAGGAACAGCCACTGAGGAAGGCATTCTCCCTTCCCCCTTCCTCATGGTCACCCAATGGCCTGTATCCTTTTTTCCTTAGGTGTGACCACATCACAGCAGCCTGCAGCCTCTTCTGCCTCTCCATCCAACCCCAGGTTCAATACCTTAACACATTCACTGAGGAGCTGCAACCAGCCATACTTCCCTCAAATGGTCTCCTCAGGGTCATTGGAAATCTCCAAATTGACTGACATCCCCACTAAGTTAAGCTAAAAACAAGTGTGAAAAACTGAAAGACTTTATCTGTTCTTACCAGAACCTATTCCTGAAGCTCTCGAAGAAGCACCTCCACACTCAATCCCAGCATTTAAGTTAATCACCATCACTCCCAAAACAGCTGCTTTGCTGAACCGACTCTCCCTTTACTGGTTGTTGGGCCTCCCAACAGCCAATCATAATTAGGCTCCTCCTCCTCCTCAAAGCAGTCAATCAGTTGTTTACTGGACTCTTTTTAAAGGTTGCTGCTGCTACTCTCATTTCTTCCTCTTCAAAGCACTCATCTTCCGACACTGTAAGCCTTTTCACGATCTACAAGGTACATGCTAGTGTGATGGAATTCTTTCCATTCTCTTGGCTGAATGCAGATCCAGCAATACTTTAAAACCTCAATGTCACCCAAGCAGAGCAGCCTGTATCACTGGCATTCCATCCATGACCCCAGACTTAGTCTAAAACAGAGAGGAGGAAAAACAACTTCTCTCAAACAGTAGTGAATCTGTGGAATTCTTTGCCCAATGAAGCATTACACAGGACACCTCATTAAATGCACTTAAGGTAAAGATGGATAGATTTTTGAATAGTTGGGGAAATGATGATTATGGGGAAAGGGCTGATAAGTGAAGCTGAGCCCACGGTTAGATTAACCATGATCTCCTTGAATGGTTTGTTCATTATTGATAATAACAAGTTGAGTTGGCAGGTGAAGTTAACCAAACACTTTACTGAACACAATCAAACATGCTAGACATGGTATAGAGAGGGAGCCCACAGTGTGGCATCTGCTCCCTGTCAAGACTCAATTCAACCAATGTGCCCTCATGGTGCTTGTGCATGTGCAATGCACTCTTGCAAGTATGGTGGCTGCAATGTGATTGCAACAGGTGCAGAGCAGCCGATGGGAGCAGATGTCTTCATCCCCTTTCTTGAGTTATTCCTCGCATGTCACAGGTGAATATTATATAACTTTCACTAGTGCAACAATAAATACATTCAAATTATATATATTCAACCCAGTTCAGTCCTGGTATTTTGGGTTGGGCTTACAGACATGCCCAGTGCGTGTTTTGTAATAGCTCTCTGCTAATGTGGAGGCTTGGGGCATCTTGTGTTGATGGTCTCTACTGTCCGTAGTCTTAGAGGCATAGTCCATCACCTCTCCTGTGGTTACCAGGGGGCTCTCGTCGATTCCAGGCTCATGTTCAAACTCCAAAAATACCGATTTGTCTGGGTTGGTTTGAGATGGTGGTTGCTCTCTTACTGGGAGGATGTGTCATCTGTTCCTCCTGTATATTTTTCCCTTGAACAAACCAGGTATGACATGGGCTCCTGGCAGCTCATTTCCATTATACCCAGGCAGCCCTAACCTTGTGGAGTCTGCATCCTTATGGCTTGCCCTTCAATCAATGGCATGAGCAACCAGCTGGTTTTATCATAACTTTCCTTTTGAACCAGCCTACTGTTTAGCAGCTGGGCCTTGACATCTTGCGGGTCCTTTGGTTAGGGCTCCAGAGGTCTCCTTGCCACTGGTGGGGTAGTCCTGGTCTGCCTCGACATTAACCATTGCACACACCATCTGAGTGGCAGCTTCCTCTATGGTGTACATGGGGTGATGAGGCCTTTTGAGGGCCCCATTGAGGTCTCACGGATTTATACAAATTCAGATCTCCTGTCCTTTTCTCTTGGCAACCACCATAAAGGACACCCATTTGATTGGTTCTGAGACTGATGTGATGATGCCCAAGTCCTGCATTCTGTCCAGCTCGGCCTTGACCTTATCTTTCATTTGCTATTGGAATGTGGTGCACCAGACGGACTACAGGACTTACTTCTGGGTGGAGCCACATGAAGTACAACTTCAGCAGCTTCCCCAGCTCATCTCTGAAAAGTTCACCGTACTCAGAAAAGATTTTCTGAGAGAAATCGTCCTCGGATGGGATTATCTGATGGACCTCTATGCTGAATGAAACAAGCCCCATGTCCATGCACGCACTGAGGCCTAGTAGAGGCATGACGTCTTTGTGGACCACGAAGGAGATTAGCACATGAAGCCGTCTTTGTATGAAACACTGCAGCCGTGCCATGCCATTAGTCTGGATTCTACTGCTTCCATAAGCCACTAGGCTAGTAGACTTGATGCATGGTTCGACTTGTTCCTGTCTTTCTCAGCCTGTTAAATGCCCTCAGGGGCAAGACATTGCATTTGACCCCAGTGTTAACTTTCATCTCAATCGTGTTGCTGTTGCCTGGTCCGTGCGGTGGTCTGCTGTCTGGATTTGCAGCACCTGCTGAAGTGATTCCATTTGCCACAGTTTCTGCACTGCTGGCCGAACGCCAGGCACATCTCCCTTCTCAGCATGTGGTCTCCTCCACAGGTGGCGCATCCTGTCCTGGGTGTAGGGTGGCTTGGCTGGCTTGGATGGCTCTTCCTTCTAGCCTCTAGCCACTGTCTGCTCGCTGGTCCCACCTGTATCGTGTCGATGTTTGTGGCCTACTGTTGTAGCGAGCCCAGCTTTTTACTGTTTTCCTCAGTAGTTTCGTAAGCCAAACATGTTGCGATGTCCTTTTCTAGTGTCAGCTCAATGTCTTGTAGGAGTGCCTTCCACATATTATCATTGCAGATGCCACAGACTATTCTGTCTTTAATTAGTTCCTCACACAGTGTGCCGAAATTGCAGGTTTTCGCCCTGATCTTTAAATCGCTGATTTATGAGTGTATTGACTCACCAGGCTTTTGGTCTCTCATAATGAATTTGTGCCTTTCCATTGTCACATTTCTCTGAAGGTTGCACATTTCTCTAATTTTATGCTTTAAACATTTGGGGACCTCTCTTGATTCAGCCATAACACACTTCGCCCACGTATACAAATGACCTTTCCCTTTCAAAGGTTTCCGGCCCTGCCAAATTTAACAAAATGTACTCCCTGGTGCAGGCAGGTTTGATGCTGTGTGCTGCCGCTATAAATATGTCATACTCCTGTTCAAAAATGCACCAGTTCTCTTCCACATTTCCATTCGGGCCACCTGAATCCATCTGCCATTATTGCACTGTGCAAAGCATGGTTACGGTTACTCACTGTGACTGATTTACGATTGGAAGGCTTCAGGCTTGAGATGCTCTTGATCCCACTTCTGACATCATGTTTGTTATTGCATGCTTAATGACGAGTTGAGTTGGCGGGTGAGGTAAACAAAATAAAAGACTTTACTGAACACAACCAAACATGATAAAGAGGGATAGAGAGGCCACAGCATGGTCTCTGCTCCTTCCTAATACTCAATTCAACTAACGCGCCTCGAGGTGCTTGTGCATACACAGTGAATACGGTGGCTGCAATGCAATTGCTGTGGGTCAGAGCAGCCAATGGCAGTGGCTGTATACAGGCGGAACAGACTCAAAGAGCTTTCAATAAGACTGCTACAGTTTGAGAAAGTGACTTACCCCACCTGAAGGATCGATAATAAAAGTCAGCCTTGACCACACTGAGAAATGAATGAAAGAAAACCACTGTCTGAACTTAATGTTTATCTAATGCAATATCTTGAATGCTGAAAAGTCTGTCAGACAATATTATTAAGGAGACTTTTCCAGTGTAGCCAGCCACGTTTGTGATATCTTTTTCAAATCAAAAAACATTGATGGTTTGGTAACTTCAGAATGCAAACCAATACCAACTTCAAATAAGCCGCAGAAAAGCCTTAATCAAATGATTTCAATTCCTTCAATAAGTTCAACACAAAATTATCTCTGATGAACCTGTTTCTATGGTTATACAATTTATTCATGTCAGTCTGAAATTTTGAGTCATTAAACATGTCACCAATGTCCCCGCTGCAGTAATACAGAAAATGTACGGTTTGGCAACAAAGCCATATGAATTAGAAACAGCTGATGATAACTGATGGTTAATATAGTATAGCAGCCAGTCTGTAATGTGTGGAAATAGGAACCTTCTAACCCTGAATTATACTGCCAGCACTACATCTATTACACGCTTGAAATGGGATCTAAGAATCACATGACTAAAATTGCCTGCTGACCGAATAAAGTACAGCTATATTTCTTGAGGATGTGACAACAGAGGGCAAAAGATCAAAGCATCAAAACTATACACAGATCACCAGGCCTCTGGCCTTTCATTGCATAATACATAAACAGCAATTCAACTGCAGGACTCTGAAATTCAAATAATATTCCAAAGCTCCTCAATCCTGACAGTGATTTGTTTCGCAATGCAGAAGTTTGTTCATTTCATCCTTGTTCCAATTAAATTCCAAGTTGAATAGAATGAAGTAGTGACAGAGAGTACACAAAAAAGAAATGAGATCAAACTACTATAGTTGTCATCCATAATGTAATTGCTAGAGAACTTACATTGGCACTTGTTTTATTACAGCCCTAGGATGACAATATAAACTGTTTCTCTTTTGTGAATGCTGTGAGCTCTTCTTCTGTTGCTCACTGACATAATTGACAGAAGACTATGTTTAAATCAGCTCCAGTTTGGTACGATTGAGACTTCTCACTTTATGGCTGTAGTTCACATTGATAAAGGACCACACATTCGTTCAATTGCCCTTATCCACGGATAACTTGTATCTATTGTACATTCTCAAAATCTTTCAAGAGTGAAGCCATATGGAAGGTCACCAGTTTCCTTTGAATACAAATGAAATGTTGTCCATAATCATGCAAATGTAAATTGGGAAGCTTCTCTATTAATAAGCTGAAATAAATTGCAGTTTTACTAGCTCATGTAGGGCAGGACCTGGTAACTAAAGAGCACAGAGACAACGATTTTTTTCAGAAGGTTTTCTTCATGAAAAGAAATTAGGGATTATGATAGACAACTTTAAGCTGAACACAAAGATAATTTTAGATTTGCAGGATCACCTAAGAAGTTGGAGAAACATTAAATGAACTTTGATTGAATTTAGCCTGTTTAATCGCATAATGATGCTGACATATTGCGTTAGTTCAATGGACCTAAAAATGTTTTGTGCCGATTTATGTTGGTACTCAGCATCTAATGCCTCTCGTGTCAGTGTCCAACAATAGTTGGCCAGCATTGATGGATTCCAGTTGTCTTGATACCGCTTTTCACAATGGCCCGGTGAAACCTTTCACCGTGTTCGTCACTGCCTGCACCAAGATCAGCAGGGAAGAAGTCCAAGTGCGAATGCAGAAAATGAATTTTCAATGACTTCATGGTTTTGTATGTTTGAAGTAGACTTAAAATATGACAAGAAATAACAAAAATAATTTATATCGAAAAAACAGTACATGATAGTAACATTTTAAGGTGAATTTTTTGTGATCAGCAGCCGAAAATCCATAAAATACATCCAAAAGTGTTCAGGAAGTAAAATGTTCATTGTCCTCTGTTATCAGCTCAGGACTCATCCAATAACAATGTTGCCACCTTTTGTGCTTCATTGATCATATTTCACTGACCTGAACTTCATAACGCTGTGCTGCTGTCATATCCTACCAGGCGATGTAGCAATGCAAAAGGCCATCAGTTCAGTGTTCGATGGAATTGCCACCATTTTTCGACTGTGGATGCAGGTCACTGACTACAGAAATTCAATTTACCTGATAAATCTTCCTGGTTATAAAGTTGGGTACCTTGTATGTGGATTTTGCATTTTAACAAAATCTTTACTATGAATTTCAGGCAGATTTTTATTTCATGTAACAATTTAAATACATGATAATGACTCAAGACTATCTGAAGAATGAGCACTTGCATCTGTGACATCATTAACTCTCGTTGAAAATTAATTTTCACACTCAAATGCTGATACTGTTAGAAATGCTCATTTTTTGGAATTACTGAGCCTGCCCACATGAATGAGCTGAATCAATATCTGAATGAGCTGCTGTACATTTAAAGCCTCATGCCAATACAGCTCGATGATATTATGGGGGTAAGCAGATTGTCTGAACCACTTTCTTCAATCATCATCACTGGACCATGGATATGAAGTGGATTCAGTCATTTTAATTATTGTTTCATTATGTAAAATAGGTATCTGGTGTAGTGGCGGCTACTCTGCTCCCGCAATAACACACGCAACCAGATGGGTTGAGCTCAGTGAGCAGACTAGTTTATTGCAGGCTGCTGGGCTGCACTTATACTCCCAGCCCAGATGTGGCTGAGAACCGCGCTGGTGGGCGCTGACGTCATCCAGGTATTATATGGTCCACAAGCACGGGTTACAAGCATGGCCGGTTCGCCTGCCTTGTGGTGAGCCGCCACACAGCCCCCCCCCCCCAAGAACTGGCGCCAATTTCCTTTTTGCCGGGCGGCCTCACTTCTTGGGCTGGGCAACAACCACGGGCTTGGTGGGATCGAGGTGCGTTGGCTTCAGTCTGTCCATCGTAAACAGCTCATGCCTGCCACACAAGTCCAACGTGAACGTCGATCCAGAACGGTGTATAATCCTGTACGACCCCTCGTATGGTCACTGCAGAGATGCCGCGGTCAGACCCTGCTGAACGAAAATGAACTCCACGGAAAGCAGCTCGCTAGAAATGTGAGTCAGATGGGTACCATGCCTGTGTGACAGTGGGGGTTCGAAGGAGTCCAAGCATGCCCTGAGGTGAGGAAGTAGTTCATGCGATGACCGCTGGGGATTGTGAGGTGCATTGACGAACTCACCAGGTAGTGCCAGCGGCGCACTGTACACCAGCTCAGCTGATGACGCCTGCAGATCTTCCTTGGGAGTGGAACGGATGCCCAGGAGCATCCAAGGCAGTTCGTCTGTCCATTCGGGACCGGTGAGGTGAGCCATGAGCGCTGACTTAAGGTGATGGTGCAGACGTTCAATCAGTCCATTGGCCTGCGGGTGGTAGGCTGTGGTGCGGTATAGCTGTATCCCCAACCTGTTGGCGAGCTGTGCCCAGAGAGCAGATGTGAACTGGGCGCCACGATCACTGGTGAGGTGAGCCGGGACGCCGAACTGGGCAACCCAACCATGCAACAGGGCTGGGGAGCTGGAGTCATTGGAGGCGTCTGGCATTGGGATTGCCTCAGGCCAGTGAGTGGTCCACCATCGTAAACAGCTAATGGTTGCCCTGGGAAATGGGTAAGGGCCCGAAAATGTCCACGTGAATGTGGCTGAACCATTTCCAGACATGCTCGAACTTCTGTATGGGCGCCTGTGCATCTTGGACGTTTGGCAATGGGTGTATGTTCAGGCCCAGCCCACGATCTGCTTCTGCAGTCCATGCCACCAGCCGGACCGTGGACCTGATGGACAGATGTGAAAGGTTGTGGATATGATGGAAGACCTGCCTGAGCCACTGCTGCGGAACCACTGGGCGCAGGGTGCCCAAGGAGATATCACACAGGATGATGCCTTCGCCGCTCAGAGTCAGGAGGTCTTGGAACCGCAGGCCGGTGATGAAGGGTCTTGAAGGCCCTTGTCTCCTCATCAGCTTCCTGGTCCCAGACAAGCTGGTCGAAGTCGAGGCTGGGCGTCAGCGTGCAGATGGCCGGTCGTGAGAGTGCTTCAGCAACCATATTGTCCTTCCCCACCTTGTGCTGAATGTCGGTGGTAAACTCCGACCCAATGGAGATGCTGCTGGCCATCACGAGCACCTGGGTGAGGGGTTTGTGGTAGGTGAAGATGGTAAAAGTCCTCCCCTCCAAAAAATAGCACAAATGCCGCACCACCAGGTACATGCCCAGTAACTCGCCGTCAAAGGCACTATACTTGCGTTCCGGCAGGTGGAGCAGGCGGCTGAAGAATGCCAGCGGCTTCCAATGCCTATTCACCTGCTGCTCCAGGATGGCACCGACAGCTGTGGCAGAGGCATCAACAGAGAGTGCCATATGCAGGTCGGTGTGCAGATGGGTGAGCATGGCGGCCTTCACAAGGGCGTCCTTGGTGGCCTCGAATGAGGTGCAGACTTCTGGGTTCCAAGCGAGCATCTTGTGCTTGGCTGCAATGAGGGGGAACAGCGGCTGCATGATGCACACAGCTCCTGGGATGAAGCGGTTGTAAAAGTTGACTATACCCACAAACTCCTGCAGCCCCTTGAAGCAGTTCGGGTGTGGGAACTCCCTGATGGCGGTAACCTTCGCATCGGCGGGTGTGATGTTATAGCCCTGGAAATGCATGGAATCTTTCCTGAACTGGCACTTGGCCGGGTTGATGGTAAGGCCAAAGTCGGTCAGCCGGGAGAAAAGGACACGTAGGTGGGTCTTGTGCTGCGCCCGGTCTTTGCTGGCGACAAGGATGTCATCCAAATAAATAAAGATGAAATCCAAGTCCCTGCCCACAGAGTCCATGAGCGCTGGAAGTTCTGAGCGGCTTTCTTGAGCCCAAATGACATGCGCGGGAATTCGAACAGGCCAAAGGGGGTGATGATGGCCATCTTGGGTGTGTCCTCAAGGTGCACCAGGACCTGGTGATATCCGCGCACCAGGTCAACCTTGGAGAAGGCCCTCACACCGTGCAGGATGGCCGTAAAGTCTTGGATGTGAGGGATGGGGTAACGGTCAGGAACGGTTGCCTTGTTGAGTCGTCGATAGTCTCCGCAGGGACGCCAGCCGCTGGAGACTTTTGGGACCAGGTGAAGCGGCAAGGCCCACGGGCTGTCAGACTGCCGAATGATCCCCAGCTCTAACAGGTGTGAAAACTCCTCCTTCGCTACCTGGAGCTTGTCAGGTGGGAGCCGGTGTGCCTTGGCGTGAACCGGAGGGCTCTGGGTCAGGATGTGGTGGAATATCCCGTGGTGCGACAGGGCAGCGGAGAACTGTGGCTTGAGGAGTGTCAGGAACTCATCTAGGATCTGCTGGAACTCATCTCTGGGCGTGCTGATCGTGGCCATCTGCAGTTGCTCCATGCAGGAGGCGTCAAGGCGAACGGCCTGTAAGGTATGGGCATCCACCAGGCACCTACCTCGAATGTCCACCAGAAGCCCATGTGCGAGGTGGAAGTCTGCACCCAAGATGGGAGTTTGGAGGGACGAGACGGTGAACCTCCACACAAAATTCTATTGGCCGATCGGGAAGTGGACTGTCTTGTCTCCATACATCCAGTTTGCCGTTGCGTTGGCCACACGGAGGGGAGGTCCATGAGGTCGGTTCCTGGATTTGATGGCCATGGCCAGTATGACGCTGATCTGGGCCCCAGTGTCAATGAGGAACCGCCGGCCGCTGACTGAGTCCCGCAGGTAGAGAAGGCTGTGTCCTTGGCCAACCGCCGCACCCATTAACAGCGGCCAGCCTGGTTATTTCCCTGGAACGAGCAGGGCTGACAACACTTTCGAGCCTTGGCTCCCCAGTGCTGGTGATAGAAGCAGAGGCCTGAAATGGATGCAGTGGCCTTGGTTATGCTCTTGGGGGCCCCTGTAGGGGCCAGGTGCTCTACCACAGAGATCGGGGAAGGCTTGCCATGGTCGTGCCCATGCCCGTGCCTCATGACCTGCTGGACCACTGAGCCTTCTGAGAATCATGCGAGCCATAGCTCTTGGGCCTTCTGGGCGACCTTCCTCCGGTCAGTGAAGCTCTCCTGAACCAGCAGCAGGTGGATGTCCCCGGGCATATGTTCGAGGAAGATGCGCTCGAAAAGTGGGCAGTTGGTGTGCTCACCCATGAGCGCGAGCATCTCGTCCATCAGTTCCATCAGGGACCTGTCCCCCAGGGCGTCGAGGTGCAGCACCCAAGAGACACGCTGGTGTCACCAATTGTAGTGGCAGCTACACTGCTCCTGCAATAACACACGCAACCAGACGGGTTGAGCTCAGTGAGCAGACTAGTTTATTGCAGGCTGCTGGGCTGCAATTATACTCCCAGCCTGTACCTGGCTGAGAACCGTGCTGGAGGGCACTGACGTCATCTGGGCATCATGTGGTCCCCAAGCACGGGTTTCTGAGCCTTGAACTGGAAAGAAGGGAAACCCCCGATGGCGCCATTTGGCCAGCTGCCCATCCACGTGGTTTACAAGCGGGGCTGGTTCGCCTGCCTTGTGGTGAGCCACCACACACTGGTACATTTTGTGATCTTTTCATTACTATTTCCTGCAGCTTTCATGTAAAAATATAAAAAGTTCAAATTGGTAAAAAGTAAATCAATAAAAACAACCTGATCTATAGATTCACTTTATCCAGGGTTGTGATTCACTTTATCCAGGGTTGTGATTCACTTTATCCAAGGTTGTGATTCACTTTATCCAGGGTTGTGATTGTTTCCTCCTCATTATCACTAATTAATGGAACTAGATTTCACTTCCTGATAAAAGTGTTGCAGTGATATTGCCAACCTATAATAAATAATACATTACCGTGAAGCCTGCGTGATAATGGCTGGTAGAGTTTGTAGAATCTAGAATGCTTAAAATTTTTAATCCCTGGGTTGCATGACATTTAAAATCACATAAATGAACAGCTTGAATGCCTCCACTCTCATCAAGTTTGGGAGAGTCCCATGATTCCCCGATTCATTTCCAATATGGCTCTGAATTTATCTCACCTTGTATGTAATTTTCATGAGAATGACTCGAGAGTGTTATCCTAAGGCCTAAAACTGCAAGACCCTCTTCAACATTCAAACACTTAATCAGTGAAATCACATGTACAAATTGAATGAGGCCAGATTGTATCATTCACAGTACACCTAACTTGCTGGCAGGACAGTGAAAACTGTATAATTCAAATGCATTGTCTTCCGCAACCAATTCTCTAATATGGAGTCTTATCAGGTGTAGTCTTGCACCTTCAGTATTATAGATCCTCTGCCTATACGATTCCACCTCCACCTTTCTCATTCATCCTTGATTGTGATTTGAAATCACTAGGGACCTGATCTTGTCCTTTTCACATAAACATCTCTTTCCCACAACATGGTGGACAACTGTCTGTTAGGTTGGAAGCCTCTGGGATCGGTGCTGGGTCGCTTGTTGTTTATCATTTATATTAATGATTTAGAGGAGGGTGTGGTTAACTGGGTAAGCAAGTGTGCGGATGATACGAAAATAGAGGGAGTGGTGGATAGTGAGGAAGGTTTTCTTGGATTACAGAAGGATTTGGTTTGGAAGAATGGGCTGAAAGATGGCAGATGGAATTCAATGTAGACAAGTGTGAGGTGCTGCATTTCAGTAAAAATAACCAGAATAGGGCATATGCAGTTAAGGGGAGGGCATTGAGGTATGCCGGCAAACAGAGGGACCTGGGGGTTATGGTACAGAGTTTACTGAAGATGGATTCCCATGTAGACAGGGTGGTTAAGAAGGCATATGATAAGCTGGAATTTATACATCATAGTATAAGAGCATAGGAGCTGGGAAGTGATGCTGCGGCTATCTAAGGCATTGGTGAGCCCTGGTTTAGAGTACTGTGCTCAGTTCTGGTCTCCAAATTATAGAAAGGATATAGATAAGGTGGAGAGGGTGCAGAGAAGGATTACAAGGATGTTGGCTGGTTTACAACATCTGGATTACAGGGAGAGATTAAGGAGACTGGGACTTTATTCATTGGAACGTAGACAACCGAGAGGGGACTTGAGAGAGGTATGTAAAATTATGAAAGGAATAGATAGACTAAACATAAACAGACTCTTTCCCCTGAGGGCAGGGGAGGTTGGAACAAGAGGGCATGAGTTAAGTGTAAGGGAGCAAAACTTTAGGAGAAATATTAGAGGCTGCTTTTTTCACTCAGCGAGTGGTGGCAGAATGGAAAGAACTTCCAAAAGAAATAGTTGTGGCAGGGTCCCTTCTGTCATTTAAGAGAAGGTTGGATTTGTACATGGAGGTGAGGGGATTAGAGGGTTATGTGCGGAGAGCTGGAGGGTCGTGCTAGTGGAGTTGTTCAAGTGAAATGGTATGGACTCGAAGGGCCGACATGGCCTGTTTACGTGCAGTAAATAGTTATATGGTTATATCCAGTATGCAGTAATGTTGGAAACCATTTAGACATATTGCTCATAAGAAACAGCTGACAGATTGGCTTTAAAAATGCAAAAGATCATCTATATGGTGGCAGATCCTCCATTATTAATAGTCTTGTACATAGATCACAACAAAAATAAAATAAGCACATGCAAAAGACACATGAGTGACATTTTATGAGAATACCATTGTAAAAATATTACATTTTATTCTCATTGTAGAAATATTACTGAGATTATTTCAATATTTTTATTTAATGACAACTCTGGGCTTTGCCATTGGAAATCCATGAAGCTGAAATACAAATTAAGATTAAAATAAAGCTATAAATCACTGAGGTCCTCCATCAGCCAGCTCCCCACCATGACTACCAGCCCCCCCACATCTCCATCGGGCACACAAAACTCAAAACGGTCAACCAGTTTACCTATCTCGGCTGCACCATTTCATCGGATGCAAGGATCGACAACGAGATAGACAACAGACTCGCCAAGGAAAATAGCGCCTTTGGAAGACTACACAAAAGAGTCTGGAAAAACAACCAACTGAAAAACCACACAAAGATAAGTGTATACAGAGCCGTTGTCATACCCACACTCCTGTTCGGCTCCGAATCATGGGTCCTCTACCGGCATCACCTACGGCTCCTAGAACTCTTCCACCAGCGTTGTCTCCACTCCATCCTCAACATTCATTGGAGCGACTTCATCCCTAACATCGAAGTACTCGAGATGGCAGAGGCCGACAGCATCGAATCCACGCTGTTGAAGATCCAACTGCGCTGGGTAGGTCACGTCTCCAGAATGGAGGACCATCGCCTCCCCAAGATCGTGTTATATGGCAAGCTCTCCACTGGCCATCGTGTCAGAGGTGCACCAAAGAAGAGGTACAAGGACTGCCTAAAGAAATCTCTTGGTGCCTGCCACATTGACCACCGCCAGTGGGCTGATATCGCCTCAAACCGTGCACCTTGGCGCCTCACAGTTCAGCGGGCAGCAACCTCCTTTAAAGAAGACCACAGAGCCCATCTCACTGACAAATGACAAAGGAGGAAAAACCCAACACCCAACCCCAACCAACCAATTTTCCCCTGCAACCGCTGCAACCGTGTCTGCAGGTCCCCCATTGGACTCGTCAGCCACAAACGAGCCTGCAACTGATGTGGACATTTACCCCTCCATAAATCTTTGTCCGCGAAGCCAAGCCAAAGAAAGAAGAAATCACTGATGAGATAACTGAAAACTTCTATTGAATGGCACAAGTAAATGCATTTCAAATGGCGCGATACCATCACATTTCCTGGCTTTCTTTGGCGTTTAATCAGCAAGAAATCAAAGTAATGCAAACCTCAAGTAAAAATAAGTTTTAAATTGGCAAGAAACCAAAATGTGGCAACGACCAGGATACCAGAATAGTTTTAAACAGGAAAATGTGAAACGCAAGCGACTGCAGAAACTGTGATGGTAGTAAATCACAAAAGTGCTGGTGGAACGCAGCAGTTGTCGCAGAATCCATAAAGATATATTGTTATGGATTGGGTTAATAAAATGACGATAAAAATATTTTTAAAAGGCATAGATTGTGGGGGTTTCATTTAGGAAAACTTCACAAACAGATATTAACATGTCACAAAAGACATCTCATTTAAAATGCAAGAGCTATGCCTAAGGTGGAGCCAAACAAGTCTAAAATGACTTGTGACAGATTTACAAGTAGGTGTTAATGGATCACCATGTTTGTACAGGGCCTAGGCTGAAGAATTGAAAATCTTGTGGTGCTAAGACTTCTGCCAGAAGTTTAAATTGCTGATTGACGGTTGCTATTCTAAGAGGCCTCATGTGGTTTTGCAAACAGAGAGAAGGAAAAAAATGTGATTCTTTGGGGGGTGGGGGAGAGAGAGAGAGAGCCGACAGTCAGGTTTACAGCAGGAATTGGTGTTGGGGCTGCAAGCTTTGCACTTCTGTTATAAGACCCCATTTGAAGATGGGTTTTGAGTTCTAAGTTCAGCCTATTCTAAACCCTCGTAGTCAATTACAAGAGGATGTGGCTGATTAACGAGTTTCTCTTGGAATAGAGGAAAAAGAAGAACTTTGTGGTAACCTGGAAGAAGAGGTTATCGTTTGGAAAACCCAAGAAAGAACAAATTTCTTCGGCAAGACACTAAAGTGGCTGATTGAAGGAGATCAGTTAGTGTGTGTGTGTCCAACAAACAACGAATATCTCTCTCTGAAACCAACAAAGACCTTCTTTTGTGGTAACAATTTAAGTTACAACCACAGAGCCTGGTGAAGATCATAGATGTTAAATTCTATGCACAGTATAAAAATTGTCTGATACTATTGAACTTGGAGAAGTGAAAAGTGAATGATTGGACAGTGAAACAAAGAACTTTGCTGAACACATACACATTACGTACACGTGCAATTAGAATTAGAAGGGGGTTAAGTTAAGTTCATTGTAATAAAGATTGATATTATTATGTTTGAAGGAAATTAAAGACATTTTTATTTAAGTAACCATTGTCTTGGTGAATTTCTGTTGCCGCTGGTTTTTGGAGTCATCTGGGCTCATAGCAATATAGAACCAACGTTTTGGGCCTGAGCCCTTCCTCAGTGTATACACAAAAAGCAAACTGATGCCTGAATAAAAAGGTTAGGGGAATAGGAGGAAACACAGGCCACAGACAAAAGATGATAATTGAGCATGGATAGGAGAACAGGAGAGAAAAGGTGAGTATGGATTGGGTGAATGCAGTGTTGGAGGAAAGGAGATGGGGGAAAGGGGAAGGGAGAGAAACAGAGCTAGATGAAAGGACAAATAGGGATAAGGGAAGAGGAGGATTGGGGATGGGAACTCACAGAAACTAGAGAAGCCAATGTTAATACCATCTGGTTGGAGGGAGCCCAGATGGAATATGAGGTGTTGTTCCTCCAACTTGTGGGTGGTCTCGGTTTGGCAGAGCATGAGACCATGGACAGACATGTTGGCATGGGAATGCAGCAGGGAATTGAAATGGGTTCTCACTGGGAGATCCCCGTTATTGTGGACAGAGCGAAGGAGCCCAACAAAGCAATATTCCAGTCTGTGTCCAGTTTCTCCGATGTAAAGAAGACCACTTGGAAGAACTGTTTGGGTCCCCAAATGGTGGTAAGGGAGGAGGCGTGGGCATGTGTAGCATTTTGTGGTCAAGAGGGAAATTGGTGGGAAGGGAGAAGTGCATGAGCGAGTCTCGGGGGAATGGTCGCTACGGAAGGTGCTGAAGGGAAGGCACATCTGGTGTTGGGATCACATAGTAAGTGGTGTAGCAGGAGCCCCGTGCATTCAACAGAACTGCGCACAGCCACATCAGTTAAGCAAGCTCATTACCAGAGCCTCCAATGACGTCCCAGTCCTCCAACTGCAGGTCAGGCACCAGCAATTAGGAAAATCGCACGAATAAGCCCGCACTTTTTATGGCGCCCGAGACCCGAGGCTGGAAAGTGATGTCACTACCACATCCCAGAAGACAGCGTGAAACGTGCAGAGGGAATTATAAAAGCTGTAGTTAAGCACAATAAAGGGACTGATTCCTGACTCTACTGACTCCAGTGTCATTTATTGCCACTTGCGAAAGGTAGAGTCATCAGATAGGCCACAGCATATTTTGGTGACCCCGATGGGCCTCAGCTACACTGAGTCCCACCTCACTGACATGGACGAGCAACCGATGACTTCAAAGGTGGAGGTCGATGCAGCCTTGCTGGCGGTAGCACTGGTGGTGGTTAATGCAGTAGCAGTTCGCCTGCCTCCATTCTGGTTGGATCAGCCACATAGCTGGCTGTGGTTGGTCAAAGCGCAATTTGAGCTTCGGAATGTTACATCTGAGGACACAAGATATTGGCACATTGTGAGTGCGCTAGATACTACGAGCGCAGCAAGGGTGAGTTCATTTATCAATAACCTGCTGATGGACCAGAAGTACACAAGATTCCGGGATTTTCAGTTGAAAATATTTGAGCACTCTTCTTATGAACGGGCTTTAAGAATTTTGAATACGCAAGAACTGGGGGACTGTAGTCCATCCCAGTTAATGGAAGAGCTGGTATCGCTAGCCGCAGGCCATACGGATTGCTTTCTTTTCAAGGCACTGTTTTTATCGAAATTACCAGTGCATGTGGCGGCGGGTATGGCGCACATGAATTTTGCAGAACCACATTTGGTAACAAGAGAAGCCGACTGACTTTATGGCCTTCCACAGGCTAACAGATTGCAGATGCAGATCATCTGTGCGGCTGAGTTGTCTGACCCTCCCCCGAAACACCAAGGCCACCGGCATGTGCAGCAGTACAGCGACCACATCCTGATCAAGTAAACAAGAATTCTGGATACTTCTTTATCATCGCTGATGGGATCTCTCTGCCTATAGATGTAAGAGTCTTTGCACTTACCCAGGTCCACCACCACGTCCAGGAAACGGACCTGTCAACCGCCATTAGTACCTTCGGTGGTTGGCACAGAACAAGGACTACTTTATTTACATGACGTGATTTCGGGGGTGGATTACTTGATAGATACGGGGGCTGAGTTCAGTCCTGTTCTTCCGACACAGTTTGAGTTGGCACAAGGTGCACGTACTCCAGCGCTTTCAGCAGTTAATGGTGCCACAATTCCTACTTTCTGAATGAGGAAGGTCACGATACATATGGGTTCAGTGGTATTCTACTGGAAATGCATGCTGGCCTCAGTAGGTTTTCTCCTGTTAGGCGCAGATTTTTTGAGAGAGCATGGTCTCCTGGTGGATATACATAAACGCGGTCCGATAAACATGGCTAACTTCCAAAGTTTGCCCCTTAAGAGAATGTGTCGTTCTTTCCAACCGGTAAGAGTTCAGGCATTTCAGCAGAATGCATACGCCTTGATACTTAACGAGTTCCTGGGACTGTTGATGACTAATTTTCATGATAATAAGCTGCGGCATGGTGTATATCATTATATTGATACGACTGGTCCACCTGTTTATGCTAGGGCTCATAGGCTTCCAAAAGACAAGCTTTCAATTGCAAGAGCAGATTTTGCGGTAATGGAGGAATTAGGGGTGGTATGCATGTCCAAATGTTTATGGGCTTCACCCCTTCACATGGTGCCTAAAAATTGCGGTGGTTGGCGGCAATGTGGGGATTACAGGCAGTTGAACGATATAACTGTCCCCGACCGCTATCCAATCCCTCATATTCACGATTTCTCAGCACGGTTGGCTAATGCTACTATCAGATTCCCGTTCACCCTGTGGATGTTCCAAAGATGGCTATTATAACCCCCTTTGGTCTATTTGAATTTATTAGAATGGCATTTGGTCTGAAGAATGCAGCCCAGACACTTCAAAGATCGGTGGATGTTGTTACTAGGGACTTAGAAGGAACTTTCGTATATTTGGATAGCATCCTCATAGCGAGCCCGGATGGGGAATCACATAAATGACACCTCCGTCTCCTGTTTGCTAGATTACAGGATTTTGGCCTTTCAGTCAACCACGCAAAATGTCAATTCAGTACAGCTGCAAATGATTTTCTCCGCCACAGAATTTCTCGAACTGGAACTATACCAGTTTGCTGGACCAAGTGATTGCCATACGCAAGTTTCCCCGGCCTCTTACTCAGAAGGATTTGCAACTATTTATAGGAATGGTTACCTTTTACCATCATTTTATTAGAGGAGCGGCAGCCATGATGCGCCCACTGTTTGACCTATTAAATAGAAAAAGATCAAATATATTGCATTGGGATGAGGAGGCAGACATGGCTTTCAAAAAAACCACGGATTCTTTGGCATCTGTGGCAAGTCTTGCCCACCCAGATCACGAAGCACCCCTTTCGCTAACTACAGACGCATCCGACCATGCAATTGGTGCAGTGTTGCAACAACACGTAAAAGGACAATGGGTTCCACTTGCATTTTATAGCAGATATCTTCAACCTACAGAGATGAGATATAGCACATTCGACCAAGAATTGCTCTCATTGTATTTGGCGATGTGCCATTTCAGATGCATGCTGAAGGGTCAAGTGTTTACGGCCTTTACTGATCATAAACCTCTCGTGCAGGCCATGAGTATGATATCTGACCCATGGTCCGCGAGGCTGAAACACCAATTGTCATTCATCTCTGAGTTCACAGCTGACATTCAGTACGTGGCCGGTTTTTCCAATCCGGTGGCAGATGCCCTATCGAGACCAACTGTCTCTGCAGTCCAGGGTGGAATCGACATGGCACAGTTGGCAGAAGACCAGCAGTGGGATGAGGAGGTACAGACCTACAAAACCGCCATTACAAGTCTCCAGGTTGAGGAAATCTCTACTAAGGCAAGCGGTCCCACACTCCTTTGCGACATTTCCACAGGACACCCTAGACCCATTCTACTGGTTAGCTGGCACAGGAAGATCTTCGATGATATACATAATCTTTCACATCCTTCCATTAGATCTTCTGTTAAACTAGTGTCAAATCGTTATGTGTGGCACGGTCTAAGGAGAGATGTCACCCTGTGGGCCAAGACTTGCCTTCAGTGCCAAAAAGCTAAAATTCACAGACACACGCATGTCCTGCCTGAAAGATTCTCCACAGTGGATGAAAATTTTCAGCACGTCCACGTGGATGTAGTTGGACCTTTGCCAGTCCCACTTGCATAAGGTGGTGTCATCAGATAGGCAATAAAATGACACTGGAGTCAGTAGAGTCAGGAATCAGTACCTTTATTGTGTTTAACCACAGCTTTTATAGTTCCCTCTGCACATTTCACGCTGAATCTTCTGGGATGCGTTAGTGATGTCATTTTCCAGCCTCGGGTGTCGGGTGCCATAAAATGTGCGGGCTCTTATTCGCGCACTTTTCCTAATTGTTGGTGCCTGATCTGCAGCTGGAGGACTGGGATATCGTTGGAGGCTATGCGCTCGGGTAAAGCACTTGCTTAACTGTGGTGGCTGTGTGTGATTTTGTTGTACGTGTGGGCCTCCCGCTACACCACCTGCCCTCCCAGAATCGTGGCTGCCAGATGCAGGTCCGTGCTGGTAGTTCAGCCTGGGGCATCCTCTGGGATGTTTTACAGGTGACGTGATCAGCCTTGAAAGGTCAGCGTGTGCTGGTTTCATTCATTCAATGGTGAACATACACTCTTTGCCCCCTATGTCCAATGTAAATACTACACCTTCTCGTCTGATTACCCTAAAGGGTCCCTCATATGGGCATTGAAATGCTGAGCATTTCTGACCTTTCCTAACCATCACGAATTCCACAGTCAGTAAGTCGTGTGGCACCTGAAGTTTGATGTTTCCAAAAATGGTGGAGCATGATAATTTGGATGTGGAAGTAGGTGAGGAGAAAGGAAATCAGATCCTTGTTGTGGGTGGAAGCAGAGGGGGCCAGGGCAGATGTGCGGATAATGGAGCATATGTCTGTGAGGGGCGAGTTGATGGTAATAGCGGGGAAGCTATGTTTCTTAAAGAAGGAGGACATAATGGATGATCTGAATTGGAAGAGCAAAATAATGGAGATGGAGGAATTATGAGAAACGAATGGAATCTTTACTGGGTGTGAAGAGGTGTAGTCGAAGTAGCTGTAGGAGTTGGTGGGTTTGGTGGAAGATGTCTGTTGAAAGTTTGTGTCCTGAGGTGGAGACAGAGATTGAGAAAGGGGAAGAGTGTTACTGGAGGTTGACCAATTTAATTTGAGAAATAGGCAGAAAAGTGGACAGCATCAACAAGCACATCATGGGTGCATGAGGCAACACCAAAATAGTCATCAATGAAGATAGGAAGAGTTGAGGAGCCTTGCCTGTGTTGGCTTGTTGCATGGATTGCCAACATAACCAACAAAAAGGCAGGTGTAGATGGGGACCAGTGGAAGACTCCCTTCAATGAGACAAGGATAACTTTTTCAGTGTAGGCATCCTCAAAGAGATTTTGCAGAGGAGCAACCGAATGGAGTGAAACACAAAACTATGCAGGCACTGTAATTATAGTAAAAACACAGAAATCCTGAAGGAACTCACCAGGTCTCACAGCATCCATACGAATTAAAGTTTATATCCAACATTCTGAGCCCAAGCACTTCTTCAAGATATTAATAAAAAATGAGAATAAAAAGGTGGGAAGAAGATGGAAGAAGGGGTAAGGTGAAGAGCACAGGTCAGCAGACGAAAGGTGATAAATGGACATGGATAGTAGGATAGGAGAGAGGAAAGGTGAGAAATAATTGGGGAGGGGGTGGCTCAGTAAATGCAGAACTGAAGGAAAGGAGACAGTGGAAAGGGAAAGAGTGACAGATAGACAGAATTGTAGGAAAGAAAAAATAGGGAGAGGGAAAGAGTGGTCGATGTTAATTCCTTCTGGTTGTAGGGTGCTCAGACAGTATATTGGGTGATGTTCCTCCAATTTGTGAGTGCTCTCAATCTGACAGTACGTGAGACTATGGACAAACATGTCAGCATGGGAATGGGTTGACAATGGGAGATACAAATTATTGCCGCAGACAGACCAAAGTTGCTCAACGAAGCAATCTCCCAATCTGCGTCCAGTCTCTCCAATGTAGAGGAGACCACAACAGGAGCACTAGATGTAGTGGATGACCACTGAAAATTCAGAAATTAAGTGTTGCTTCACTTAAATTTAAATTTAGACAAACAGCACAGTAACAAGCCATTTTAACCCACAAGTTCGTGCCACTGAATTTACATCCAATTAACATACACCACCTTTATGTTTCAAATGGTGAGAGGAAATCGGAACCCCTGGGGAAAACCCAAGCAGACATGAGGAGAATGTACAAACTCCTTACAAACAGCACAGAATTCGAACCCTGGTCCCGATCACTGGTGCTGTAAAGGTATTGCTTCATCCTGTATGCCAACCGTGCCACCCTTAGGACTATTTGGGGCCCTGAATGGTGGTGAGGTGGGTGGAGGTGTGGATGCAAGTGTAGCATTTCTGAACAGTAAAAGGTAAAGTATTCGATGTAGTGAGAGACATTTGAATATTTATTCTTCTCTCTATTAAAATATGTCTTGAAGATGATCAGGAATTACAGCTCACCATTCCTGGTTGTTGCAGTTGCAAACAAGATAGTGGATGGTGAGAAGGGAAGAAACAGCAGTCACAACGTTTGTTAAAGAAACAATCACAACTGTGAGGTGGCAATAATATTCTAGAAGAAAGAACAATGAGTTGAAGTGAAGAACAAGGTGACCTCCACACTGCATAGACTGTACTTTAGATCTCCAAACATTCAGAAGGCAGATGGGAAAACATGGATATAAGCATGTTTATGAGAAGTGCGTGGATAAGTGGGAAACATTGTCAGATCACATGAAAAATATCCAGGCTACAGAATTATTAAAATGCATTCAGTAGAGCTTCCATAATCAGTACAGGGCAAGACCAGAGGGCATTTCTGAGAATGGGCAATCAGTCAGGCATTGCTGAGGGAGCATGTTCTTTTCAACAACTATAATTCAGTTAGATTTTGCAGGTACCGAAAAGGAACGAGATAGGTCATACATAAAATTGGGTTAAAATTACAAGGTTGAACTGTCATTTATCAAAAGAGGAAACATTTGCTACGTTAAATTAGTGCAAGACTAATGAGAAACATTCAAGGAGATAGTCAACACTCAGGATACGTGTTTCTTATGGAATGAAAAAGGGAAACAGAAGTAAATGGAGCATGATAAACCAAAATAGAGGGAAATTACTGCAGGAGACCAAGAGCACAGAAATCCAGGAGGAGTTTCAAATATGCACAAGTGAGCTAGGACAAAGAGAGGCCATAAAAATGATTTGGCAAATAAAGTCAAGGAAAATCCAAACACATTCTTGCAAATGCAAAGCAAACAAGAGCATAATTTAGGGGGAAAAGTGGGCAATTAGGTAACAGATCAAATGAGGGACCTGTTTGTGGAGGCAAAAGACATAATTCTGAATTAATGCTTTTGTCACAAAAAAAGTTAGAAAATGCTAACATTGCAGTTTAATAGGAAGAAGTAAAGGGAATAAAGAAATTTTGAGGGGTTTACCACCTGGAAAATGGACAAATTCCCAGTTATGGATGAAAGTAATATCAAGTTATTTGAGAAGCTGGGGGAGGGGGGGGGGATCATTTTCCAATCCTCAGGAGTGATGAGGAAGATTGGAAGGCAGGCAATATGGTATCATTGATTAAAAAGGGAAAGGGATAGACTAAGTAATCAGCCAGAGAACAAGTCATTGGAAACATTTCTGAGGGACAGTCTTGATTATCCATTTGAGCAATAATGATGAAGGAGCAATAACCAGAACAGTGATAAACCAGATATTGAATGTTGTTTAGATAAATCAGATACAAGTATGAAACTATTATAAACAGTGTAAAGAGGACAGGGTGGAAGGTGTGAGGCCAGGCCAGGTCCAACCTACATGACACTGATGAACCAGATTCCAAAGAAAAAGCAAGAGGTCAGGAGGAGGAAAAGGAGTCATACAGGGGAGAGTGGGTGATTAAAGACAAAGGTTGCCAGTGCTGGGATCTCAAAGATGGGAATGCTGGTACAGAGAGAGACCAGATGGATCTGAAGGGAGAAGAAGGATTTGTGAGGCAGAAAGTAAAGAGGGCAGAATAAGTGGGGAGATGGGACAAGGGAAGAACAGAATTAAAACAGAAAAAAGAGGAGACATTGCTGAAATTTGCAACTTCTATGTTCAAACCATGATGCTGTCAAAAATTCAGGCGGAATACAAGGTGGTGGGCCTCACTCTGGCAGGAGGGCCCAGAAGAGACAGGACAAGAGAAGTTAAAACATCAAGCAACCAGCAGTTCAAGATGGGCACTACCAACAGGGCATAGATGCTCTGTGAAAATATCCCCCAGTCTACTTCTGGTCACACCAATGTGGAGGAGGCTACCTCAGGGGTACCAAATGTTACCCCTGCCATCCTGTCCTCTTTAAATTGACTTCTACACCAACATTCCTCAGTATTGATGAAGAGTTTCAGCTCAGAATATTGACTACTTTCTCCCACTGATGCTGCTTGACCCACTGAGTTCCTCCAGCAGATTGTGTTTGACTTCTATACTTAGGAGGTAACCCCTTAAGAGCGAACTTTAGGACTATACATGGTAACATTGGGATACCGCAATGACAATGAACAGAAGCATGATTGTCTGCTGCAAGCTACAGGAGACAGGATCCACAGAGAGATACAGCTTGCATGCCAAACCCATAAAGGGTTCAGAACCAATGATCCAAGCACAGATATTTGAGGAGGTTCTGGAGGTGGAGAAGACCTGTGTTCATCTGCAGGGGCTAATGTGACCACTAAACTAGTTGCAAAAATGAAAGTTTAATAAGCAATAATAATATTGCTGAACAAAATTAAGGTAGAATGAGAAAAATCTTGTTCGTCTAATCTATTGGAGTTCTTTGATAAACCAATGGATATTGCATATCTGGATTTTCACATAACTTTTGATTCAGGCCCACTTGGATTGATGAGCATTGTCCCATGAGCATTTGCATTAAAATTCAGGCCAACATGAGGGAAAAAGCAATGCATGGCACATGCAGTAAAATCTCCAGACGAGTGTTTTTCCACCAGAGTTTAATCCACTCTCCTGATTATTAGGCTTCAGTCTTGGTGCTTTTTGGAAGAAAGAACTAGATAAATTAACTGAAATTTGGAAACCTGAAAAGTTGCTGGTCACACGAGTATAGATTCAAAACTAACCACAAATTAATCTTCCATCTAAGTAACAATGTTTTATGCGATTTAACCATGTCAGCGTGAATTTGTGACGTCTTGGGCTCCGTTACTGCCTGCTGATCAGCATAAAGCTGAAGGGAGTCTTAAGTCAGCATAATGCCTTCAACTGATTGTGGACTTCAGGACAGGGAAACCAGAAGAAGACAAACCAACCCTACTCAAAAGGTCAACAGTGGAAAGGTAAAGAACTTCAAATTCCTGGGCGTCAACATCTCAGAAGATATGTATACATGTTGATGCAATCATAAAGAAGGCTCACCAACAGCTGTACTTCATTTGGGGTTTTAGATTTGGTATGACACCAAAGACTTTTGCAGATTTCTACAGGTGTACCATGGAGAGCATTCTAACTGGTTACATCTCTATCTGATGAGGAGGAGCCAATGCAGAGGATAGAGAAAGGCTACAGAAAGTTGTGGACTTGGCCAGCACCATCATGAGCATTGATATTCACTCCATAATCTACAAGAGGTGGTGTCTTAAGAAAGCAGCTTCCATTATTGTAGAGCTCGTTGAAAGAATCAAAGACTTGTTGATCCAAACCAAGGTTGTTATTAGCAAAAGACAGGAGCTCTTCGCAGGTGGCCGACCAGTCCGGAATGATCCGACCTGGCTAGGCCCAGACAATAGGTGTGGCTTAGCTCTCAGCCAATCGCTGTAAGCACAGTCTAGATCCAGTAACTATATACACTATGTACATTGGTGATAGATCTGTACTATCACAATTATCAAGGACCCTCACCACCTAGGCCGTGCCCTCTTCTCACTGCAACCATCAGGAAGAAGGTACAGAAGCCCAAAGACAATCACCCAGCGGCACAAAAACAGCTTCTCCACTTCTGCCAACAGATTTCCAAATGGGCAATGAACTACAAATGCCACCTCACTTTTTCTCTTCTTTTGCATTAATTATTTATTTTTAAAACATAATTTATAACAATTTTTTCACCTGTCATGCTGCCGCAAAAAAAAAACACATTTCATGACACACATTCATGAAAATAAATTCTGATTCTGAACATTCTGCAAAGGCCATGGGATTCTGACAGATATACAGGAGAGCTGGTAATTGTATTCCATTGACATGTTCATTGTAATTGACATGTCCTTGCCTGATGGTGATGATACTCCACCATTCATCGCACCCAAAGGAAGGCTCATGAAGGCTCCAGTGACAGGTGGCAAATTTCCACACCATTCTGCAGCTGTGCAATGCTTACTGAGGGATCAATTCATCTACTTTGGCAGCATTACAAAGCGTCAGTGAGCCTACTTGTTCATGCACAAGTAAAATGATTAAAAATTAATTTTTCAAAGTCAGTGATATGAAGTTCGCCATTGACCAGGCAATGTGGATATTATTTTGTTGTGGACTATATTGCCACTATATTGCATCCTTAGAAAGTCACTTTTCTCGAAAATTAGATTGCATCTATTTTTTTGTTCACTAAAACATTGCTGTGTACAGCACTTGTGACCAATTGTTTCCAATTTTTTCCCTTCATCCTCAAAACATCACATATTTGGAGAAAAGCATATGAAACAGATTTAGCATGGTTTACATTCCCAAACATGGTATTAAAGAATACCTGTCATTTCCTGACAGAACCTGACCAACTCTCAGACATCACACATCACTGTGCTGCAGAGCGTTCAGGCATGGGCATCCACCTGCCATGCAGCAGTAGGGCACCAGAGAGGAGAGTGAGGCTGCAGATAGGGGAGATCGAGGTAGCTTCCACATTTACTCCAAGGGACATGCAAGTCCAGGTCAATGAGATACAAACCAAATGGAAAGTTCAGTGGGGCTGAGACATGCACCAAGTTATCTATAAAGACCACTCTGACAGGGAAGGATTACTACAGAGTCATGAGAATCTCTACACAAGCTGATGAAAATGTCAGGATCTCACTAGATAGGTCCACACCATTGTTCAACCTGGTACAGCAAAGATCCTCACTGAAAATGGTCTTTTTTTGCTGACGTTTCAAACATTACACAAAGTATCTGTCATCAGGAGATGAACAGATTCCTAGTTAGAAGAAAAGAAATGGTGTTTCAATAGTGCAGAGATGATTTGTTTTGCAATCACAGAGTAATTTATAGTTCAAATTCTATGGGGAGCCTGATAGCTGTTGGATATAAAACAGTTCTTCAACCCAGGCCTTTGTACCTTCTTCCAGAAGGTAGCAACAAGAGAGGGTATGACCAGGGTGATAGGTGTCCTTTATGATTTTGGCTGCCTTCTTGAGACAGTGTCTCACATAGATGTCTTCAATGGATTGGAAGTCAGAGCCAGTGCTGGACTTGGTTGGGTTTGCTACTTTCTGCATTTCTGGGCATTCAAATGACCAAATCAGAGCATGATACAACTAGTCAATATATTTTCAACAGTACGCCTGTGGAAGTTTGATGTATTCAATAATGTGCCAAATCTCCTTTGAGTTCTTAGAAAGTAGAGATGCTGGTGAGCCTTCTTCACAGTTGCCTCAATGTGCTGGTTCCAGGAAAGGTGCTCCAATATGAAGGCACTCACTCTCTTTACCACTGACCCATCAATGAGACAAATCTGTAATCCCGTGGCCTCTCCCATTAAAATTCACAATTAGCTCTTTGGTCTTATTGATGTTGAGAGCAAGATTGTTATTCTTGCACCACTCAACCAGATTTTAATTTTCTATTCTAACTCATCATTTCCCATTATTTAGCCAGCAATAGTGATATGATCAATAAATTTATAGATTGCATTGGAGCCAGATTTGGCTATGCAATCATGAGTAGATTAGGAATGGAGCAGGAGATGAAGCATGCATTTTTGAGGTGCAAGGAGAAGTAATATTGCCAATCCACACTGACTGGGGCCTGTAATGAGGAAATCAAGGATCTAGTTACAGAGGGATGAATAGAGTCCCAGATTTCTTCGTTTAATTTAGTTGGTTTCCAAAGTTCCAACCATGCAACACTACCCCCATGTAGGCCAATTCAGGTCTCTGAAATAAGACTTCAAGCCTCATTTTTTGTCTCACACAAATGTATGTACACATAGACAAAATTTTTAGTTCTATAGCATTTTTCCAAGTTATTTTAAAGTAATAGAAGTATGCATTTTTGTATTGGATTTTATGGCATTAATCAGGTTTCCCTTGCATTTTAAAAAAAATCTGTTAATTATTTTCTTCCATTCTAACAATTTACAAATGCCTCTTAATATCAGATTTCAGATTTATTGTCAGAGAACAAAAATCCAATTAATAAAAATCCAATAGCTTTGCCAGAAGACTCAGAGCTTTGTTGCATGTGAAAGGCAGTTTGGGGCTTTCACACAGCACTATCCAAGCCAGGTTGTCATCAGTCGAAGCTATGGAGAGCCAGCAAGGTCGACACTCCTTACCTTGCCCAGATACAGTAAGTGTGGGCTGACAACTACTGGCAGTGGCTGGATCCAGTTATTTTCAGTCCAAGGTGTCAGGTGTAAAAAGACATCAGCCATTAGTTTCTATTGATGCGGCATTTGGTACTTTGTTAAATTTTATTTTTCCACATCTTCATTCTTTCCTCACTTGGATTATACAAGTTGAACTATACAGGGGAGTATTCAGACAAACGCCTTTCTACCTTTTTAATTGATTATTTGGTTCATTTTATTAAGCTGGAGGCTTAAATGCTTGTCTGTCTTCCATAGTAAGTCGACAGAAGCATAGAAAAGAAGGCTGCATTATAAAAAAGATAATTCTGTGTACAATGACAATAAAACTACAGTCAGATCTCCTGCTGACAATTTTGAAAAAAATGATTCCCTTAAGTTACATTAATGTTGCGCTCTATTGCACAATTTCAAAATTATGACTCTCTTTCTCTCCCATATGAATGCAGAATTTATATTCACAGTCTATAAATCCTGCCAATTTAGATGCCTGGTTTGAAATGTTTTTCTGCAGTCACTATTCATGTATAAAGAAAAGAAGTGAAAGCTTCAGGCTCCAACACCATCAGGTTAAAAAGATCATTACTTTTATTTCTTTTCTACCTTCAAAGCTACATCTAAATCTTTGAAAGAATTCCATTATAACCAGAATCCTTTTACTCAACTAATGTTATCCTTGCTCTCAAGCCTGATTCTCCTATTTTTATTGAGAATTACAGTGACAATATATTTTATTCTAGCTTCACAAATAATGTTAAAGTAATTCCAGCTTGGAGGCTCCCCAAGTCTTCAATTACTTTTCCTGCTACTTGGCAGGTGCGTTCACTTTTGTCACATCCTCACAAAAAAGTGACAACTACTTGTATACACGTTTACCTCACAACTGTCTTTTCCTACCACATTTGCACTCTAGTTCACAATTATTTCCTCTCTGGCCACTTTACTGTGCCTTCCCAATAAAAATTACTTTTCAAATTCTAGTCAATGTCCTTTAGCTAGCTCGAATGAAATGTTTAAACAAAACAAATCTAAGTGGAACATCCACAGGACTTGAAACAATCTTTTTTTTAATAATCTTGCATCTATAAAAATTACTGCAATCTTAACATTAGATGCCATGAGTGCTGGCAGCAATGTCATGTGATATTAATTACTTCAATACATTGCTTGTATTTTTAAAAATATATATATACCCCAGTATTATGAAGTTGTTTGCTTTTTGATGCTGTGGTTTGAAAAGTTAGGTACATCAGGCATGGCATGACAAGTATATCAGATGATATTTTAAGGCAATTTTGTTTGGTGTGCTGCATTTTGCTTTGCGTCTGAGCAGCTGAAATTTAAACCATGATGGTGATAGAGAAGCTTGTATTCTTTTGATATCCCTGATCAATTCAGAAACTATATAAAAGGCCTCATCCTTCCAACATAAATGTATTATAACAGCCTGGATGGAATATTAATGATCTGGAATGAAGCAGAGTGGAACATTTTTGAAGGTTAAAGAGATACATTTTTAAAAAATCAAATCTCTCTGACTGATAATTATGGTCTCAGATTTGGTCAGAAGCAAACATATTGAAGATCCCAGGGCTGGTTTTTCCTGTACAATCTAGAGTATTACTGACCTGTGGTGTAAGCATTTCAAACAAAAGGCAAGCCACTGTCCCCACATTATTGCCAGAAGGCATTAACAGTTTTAAGGAAAGTAATGGTTTAATGACAGCTCTAAATGTGAAATCAGTGGATTGAGCAGAGGGATAATGGCTCTAATAGTTGGCAATCGGTTGCAGAAGAAATCAGATGTGTAGCCACAAAAGTTATCTGAAATGAATTCACTCTTCACATAAAATATAACTTGGTTGGCACATGCTAACACAACATGGGGAACTGAGCATGAAGTTCAGTTTCTTTGTAACTGAGGGTGAATAGCTTTGCTGATATACTTGCAATTGAGAACTGGGCCGGGAATGAACAAACTGTTGGAATAGATGAAGCCCCCTGCAGAATGTTAATTAAAATATAACCAAATCGAACCAAATGCACCCAAACCTTGCAAAATATTTGCACAGCATGGATCAGGAGAATAATTGGCAAAACAATTTTGCTTCCATTTCTTTGCACATGAAGCCATGAAGGAGCTTTTACAGTGCCATCTGCAAAGCCCAGTCTTCCCAGTCTGACAGTGCCATGATTGTAGCTGGCAATTTCTACCAGACCAACCTGGAAACAGTCTTACCCACAGTTTCAACAGCATGTCAACTTCGCTACCAAAAGAGAGAACACATTGGATCAGGTGTGGACTAATGACCCTGGTGTGTACAAGACTGCACACATCCCCACTTTTTTTACTCAGATCACATATCCATCCTGCTAACTCAGGCATACAGACCGTTGGCAAAACAAGCTAAGCCAGTTTAAGGGAGATCAGGGCATGGTCGGGGGGACTACATGAGTGTTACAGGACTGTTTTGTGACCATGGACTGCAGCTGTTTCAGGGAGGTGGTCATCTACAATGGTCATGTAAACATTGAGGAGTACATGAGCTCAGTGACCAGCGTGCATTGAGGATGTTACTGTGATCAAATGCTTCGTAACCAGGGATAAACAGAAACCATGGTTGGATGCAAAAATCCAGGCCTTTCTCAGAGCTCGTGATACTGTCTTCAGGACAGGGAACAAGATGCCACTAAGATCAACCAGGGCTGAACTCTCCTGTACAATCTGGAAGGCAAAGCATGGCTACGCAGAGGATCTGGACAGCTGTGTGACATCTGGACAGCTATGTGACATTAGCAACACGAGGCACATTTGACAAGGGATGAAGACCATAACAGATCATGAATCAACCTTTCCAATTAAAGACAATGAAGCCCCCCCCCACTCCCCACCCCCCACCCCTCACCCATTTCCAGACAGACTGAATATGTTCTATGCAGGGTTTGATAAGAAAAGCAGGATAATACCAAAGAAGACTTAGTGTCCCACTGAACAGCCATGACTGAAGTGAGGAGGACCCTATCCAAGGTAAACCCACACAAGGCAGCGAGACCAGACAACATACCTGGTCAGAAATTGAAGGGCTCTATATACCAATTGACGAAGGTCTTTACTGACATCTTCAGCACCTCACTGCAGCAGCCAATTCTCCCCACGAGTTCAAGCCATCCACCATCATCCTGTTACCCAAGAGAGCGACAATAAGAGACCTCAATAACTACCACCACGTGGCAGTGACCTCCACCATTATGAAATGCTCCAAGCATCTGGCGATAGAACACATCAAAGCAAACTCCCAGTGATGCTGGACCCATTTCAATTTGCCTATAGAAGAAACCAATCCACTGATGATGCTATAGCCTTGTTCCTCCATTCCGCCTTGACTCACCTGGAGAATGACACATCCTACACCAGACTGCAGCTTGACATTTAATACGATTGTTCCCCCGAGGCTGGTGGAAAAGCTGTCCTCATTGGTGCTCAACACCCTCTTTGTAACTGGATTCTAGACTTCCTAACGGAAAGACTCCAGTTTATCCGAATTGGTAGCAGAACATCAAGCACCGTCTCACTGAGCATTGGCGCACCACAAGGCTGTGAGCTCAGCCCACTCCTGTTCACGCTACAAACTCAAGACTGCAACACCAGATCCAGCTCCAACAGTGTCATCAAGTTTGCAGATGACACAACAGTAGTTGGCTTTATCAACAACTATGATGAGTCACCCTATAGAGAAGAGGTGGAAAATCACATGATATGGTGCAAGAATAAGAACCCAAGTTTAACGTGGACAAGACTAAGGAGATGATCATGGACTTCAGGGGTCCAAGAATGATCACCCTCTACTATACATCAATAACTCGGTAATGGAAAGAGTAGAGAGCTCCAAGTTCTTTGGAGTTCACTTAATAAGTGACCTACCGTGGACACACAACATCTCCTCACTTGTCAGGAAAGCACAATAGCAACTGTACTTCCTAAGAAGACTGGAGCAGACAAGGCTACCAGCCACCATCATGTCAACCTTCTACAGCAGCTCTATTGAGAGCATCCTAGCTGGCTGCATCTCAATGTAGTCTGGTTGCTCTGGAGAATTGGTCCACAGGACTATAAAAGTGTCAGAAATGATCACAGTGGTCTTCCTCCAACCTGTTGATGTGATCTACTGGGATTGTTATCTGAAGAGGGCGAGCAAAATCATTGAGGACCCCTACCACCCCATAAACAGCATCTTTCAACTCCTCCTGTTGGCAAAAAGATACAGGCGTATCAGAGACAGCACCACCAGGCTATGAAACAGCCTCTTCCCTTGGACAGTGAGAATGCTAAACCACCAAAGGAACTGCTCCCACTAACCACCCGAGACTCTAATATCAACTAAACAATATTTATCTATATATTTTTATATATGTATATTTGTCCTGTATCTGCATTGTTTGTATATATATGTCTGGGTCTGTGTCTGTGTGTTTGTATCTTTTGCACCAAGGACCAGAGCACACTGTTTCATCAGGTTGTACTTGTTCAATCAGATGATAATAAACTGAATTTAACTTGAACTTGAACTAAATCCAGTGGCCGGATTCAGTGCTTAGCATCTTCACTGAAGGAGTAGGGGAAATAACCAGAACTGCATGGTGACTGTGGCAAGTGCTTGGCCTGAATGGAGGTGACACACTGGATCCTTTAAATGAGCATACGCGTATTCTGCATTTATCATACTAAAAGTTTAACAATGCATTTTATACTCTTCAAAAATTGAGAGGTTAACTCAGGATTTTCTTTTAATAATTTGCCTGAGTTATTTATTTGGTTATTCTTTAAAATTTCTATGGAATTACATCCTTACAGTTAAATTTTAAATTTAGACATGCAGCACGGTAACAGGCCCTTCCAGCCTATGAGGTCATGCCCCCCAAATATACCAATTA
The DNA here is from genome assembly GCF_036971445.1 of Narcine bancroftii. NCBI lineage: Eukaryota > Metazoa > Chordata > Chondrichthyes > Torpediniformes > Narcinidae > Narcine > Narcine bancroftii. The sequence goes on from NC_091477.1 coordinate 42,934,574, forward strand.
ACCTTCAAATCCCATACTTTTTTGAAGGGTGGGAGGAAGCCAGAGTATCTGGAGGAAAGTCACGCAGACATGTGGAGAATGTACAAACTTCTTAAAGACAGCATTGGATTTGAACCTGAGTCACTGACGCTGGAATAGCATTGAGTTAACCATGCCGCTGTATAGTTTATACAAAATTTTAATGCAAATATGCTCAAAAGCCGTGAATGTTTCATTTTAAAGTGGTGAGGAGGTGGTGTGGCTTTTGCTTAAAGCATTTGGTGCAACAGACACATGACTGCATTAGATATGGAAGCTTCAAGTGCTCCTGAGATCTGTAAATGTTTGAAGTACTCAACCGGTGTTAAATTTCTCCTAAAAGCAGAAACAAAAAGAGTCGGTCCAAGCTGTTCTAATAAACCTCACAAAGATGGTAACCTGCAAGGTACAGGAGGAAGAATGAGAGGAGGATTTCAATCTCGCCAACCTGCCAGATTAAACACATGGCAGCTTCAATGTTAGAGAGGTAAAGTGAAGAAAGAATTTAATACTCAATGACAGAACTTAGAAAAAGGGTGTCAAAGCTCAAAGGATTGCTTTATCATTTTAGTCATTGTCAAATAAAACGTGTGATAACTTCTACTTTGAAAAAGGCCCAGCTGTATCTGGGACAGCAAAACCATGAGGCTTGTTTTCTTCCTCTGTTGTTTTTCTCTCTACAGCACACAGCATGGTCTCGAAGCTGTATACAAGGCACACTGGAAGTAAAGAAGACAGGAAGTAAAACCCCTCCCTTACTCCAGAACCAGCCTCACTTTCAAAACAGCTCACATTGCAACAAAAGTGTTTAACTCTGTTAATTCTTTAGCAGCAGAAAATGTCTTGAATGATCAGTTTTGAGGATGAAGGAAAGGGAAATGTGTTATTTCTGAAATCAATATCAAACCAAAAACTGAACAGCAAACTGAAGGATTATTGAATGAGCTGCAAAGACTAAATTCTCCAGGAGACAGAAAGAATGGGTTGACTTCCTTTTATTACCTTCTGTACATTAAGGGAATCCATACAGCTTCTGAGAAAGAGAATGAAGATGTAACACCAAGAAAATGGGATGATAAAATCTGGGTTTAAGCAGAATCCCACTATCATAGAGAGGGAGAATCTAGATTACGTAACTGTGCAAACATTTGGAGAGCAGGGTGGGGGAGGAGGCGGGTGAGCAACCAAAGAGTACCACCAGAGAGGGCTGGGTTCAGGGATAGGGCAGGAGGGTGGTTACAGAGTGAGATTATATAGCAGGACAGAGTTTATTTGACTGATGGCTTTGTTGCAGTCGAGGAGTAAGTATAAATAGAGGAAGTGCTGGATGACTCAAGACAGATAGGTTGAATCTGGGTTTCTGAGGGAAGTTGAGGAGGTGATGGTTAGAGGCGATCTTGCTTATAGGAGTGATCTGAGATTGAACGTCGTATCTCTTATTCACAAAAGGTAGATAGAGGCCAGGCAGTTTATCATCAGCAGGGGGAATATTACTGGGGAACGTAATCAAACACCAAATTATTTCTCACTTGTAAAGTAATAATACACAATCAGTGTGGGTTTTTTAAGGCAAATCATGCACGAGGAACCTGATTAAGTCCTTTTGATGGACACAGAGAGTTGATGAAAATTGTTCAAAAGATTATAGACACAGACTTTAATTTAGAAAGTATTAAAGTATCCCAAACCAAAATTATTTGGCAAATGTATGTCCAAGGGTTAAAGATCGAGGAAGAGAATCAAGGCAACTGGCACTTTTTTGACCAGTGAGAAGTTTATGGATGGGTCCTCAGGTTTTAGTTAAGTATGCAAGTTATAGAATAAAGAGCAAAGGAACTGGTGCTTCGGCCCACTCTGTCCATGCCAACATTATACCCATCCATACTAAATCTCATTTCCCAGCCTTGTCTGCCTTGGTAAATCATGTGCCCGATCTAGATGTTTAAGTATTGTGAGAGTTTCAACCTCCGTCCCACTCTCAGAAGATGTACTCAAAACATAACCATTCAGGTGAAAAATTCTCCTTGTATCCTCTCTAAACCTCCTACTCCTTTCCTTTAAGATATGCCCCTCTGGTTACTGGTGACTCCTAATTTTTGTAATCCTCTATCAGGTCCTCCCTCAGCCTTCTCTACTTTAAGAAATAAACATATGCAGCCTATCCAAACTCCCCCCCCCAAAAAAAAATTAGGCATTCACTCCCAGGCAACATCCCATTGAATTACATCTATATCCTCTCCAAAGAAGTATGTCTTTTCTATGCTGAGGTGATGAGAATTGCATGTGATATTCAGACGTGGCCTCATTAATGTGCTATAAGGCCGCACCATAACTTTACTCCTTTCATATTCTGTGCCCTGGCTAATGAAGGCTGGCATTCCATACACATTCTTCACCATCCTGTCCACCTGTGATGTCACCTGTAGGGACCTTTGTACTTGTACACTTAACCTTCAATATGGACGCTCTTACTTGATCTAAAATGCATCACTTAAGACAGTGGTTCTGAACCTTTTTCTTCCCACTCGCATACCGTTTTAAGTATTTGCTCTGCCATAGGTGCTCTGTGATTAGTAAGGGCTTGCTTAAAATGGTACATGGGTGGAAAGAAAAAGTTTGAAAACCACTGTTTTAATCGTACCTAATTGACTCGTTTTGTACACGGTTTCACAACTCCAAAGGAAATGGGCCAATGACAATTTTTCTCAAGCAAAATATTTCAGTAACAAATGGGTCCAGAGCAGCAATTCTCAACCTTCCCTTCCCACTCACAGACCAACTAAAGCAATCCCTTACCAATCACCGAGCACCAATGGCATAGGGATGACTTAAAGTGGTATGTGAGTGGAAAGAAAAAGGTTGAGAACCACTGACCTAAGAGCATTGTTTTATTTGTTTCATAAAGCAATCTGGAATTGGCTGTAGCAAGAAGATAATGTAAGGCTTGATAAGTAGTGAAGACGAAATATCATAGGTTAGAAAGACAGTCAGCGAAATAGATCTCCATGTGGCAGTTACACTGAATTGGAACTTGGTGGTAGGAGATTAACTTTAAGAAGAGTAATGTGGAAAGACATCTGGTTGAGCACTGGAAGATGAATGTAGACAAGACATCTCTCCAAGGGTGTTGTGTCAGCAAGTAAACTGGTTATGGAAGCAGATGGATTGGTAATTGAAACAGTGAAGATAAAATCAAAGATCCTTTACAAATCTCTATTAAGTCTTCTTTAGTTAGGATACCACGTTTTAGAAAGGTCATCAATGATACTGAAGGGAGATCTGATAGAAATATTCTAAACAATATGATCATGCCCAGAGTGGGATCCTCCCCTCATACTGACCCACCAACCCTCACTTTTTATCCAGTAGTCCTTCCATACATGATCGTAGTAGTGATAAACCACTGTAAACTTTTACTTGGTTACTGGAACTGTGTTTTTGTTTGGCACATGTATGGCTGACCCACCTTCCCTCAGTGACTCCAACCCCTGGAATCCCCAAATAAAGGCAGTAAGACAAGTCCCTCCCTCAGTATGAGTCCTGGGAGCAGGCCAGGACAGGATCATGGTCCAAGTCTTATGGTATTAAAAGCCTGTTGGCCTGCAACTCCAGTCTTTTGGAATTGTTGATAGTGTATCAATTGTACTGTTTATCCACCCAATACAAAACACTGTCCTCAGCCCCCACATTCCTCTTCCCCTCATACTAATATTTATTAGTCTGTTTCATTTTCATAGAGAACAAACTGTTAACAAAATAATTAGCACAAAGGCTTGGCCTCCCACAAAGCCAACAACCCCCATACACCACCTGCACTGTGTCACATTATTACAGATCTATTACCAAGAAATGCACTGCATGGCACCACACCTAGGACAATCACTGCTTTCAGGAATAGAATGTGATTATATTGGGTCAACTCACAGCACTCAGGAAGTTAATTCACACAATTTGTAAATTGTGTGGATAATGCCCCTGACTTGATCCAGTCCCAGAATTCCTGAGAATATTTGCAGGCTTTATTTGGGAAAAGCAAGGAGAAGGGATTACTTTCTCCCAAGTTCATTCAAGGATACTGGGAGAAATTAGGACATGTTGATCCAAAGCACATTTTTATACTGCATGCAAGTTTTCACTCAAACATCATTTTTTTTTTTCATGAGCATTTTAGTCTTTGTGTGGCCAGATCCTAAAATTTCCCGGTCCTCTCATCTACCACGAACACTTTCCACTTTATATAAACAACTTCTCAATTAAAAATTATTCTTTGCCTCTTTTGTTGACAATAGACTATAACATTTTGCTCATGGATTACTTCTCACATTTGGCGATAAACTCCTGCTGAGCTGTTTGAGTATTCAGTCCATGTTGTGGTGATTTTTTGATATTATTCTGATCCAGTTGTCAGTTATCCTAATCAACAAGTGTCCACCAACCAATTCCACTCCGTGAGCCTCTCAACTCCCAGCCAGTCAATCATAGCCCCCAGCACACTGATAACTCTCCTGCTTCCAATCCAATGAATTCTTTGGCTAACCAACTTCTGACAAGAATCCTCTACCCTCATTTTCACCTTTTTATCAACAGCCTCTTTCTCTCTCTCCTTCCCAACACCACACTCATGGCCTTCTGCTCATATACCCCCTATAAGACTCACTGCTGCAGTATGGTGAAGAACTGCCTTCTCTGTGGTATGTTGATTCTGTTACACTTGATGCTTTGCACCAAAGCAAACTTTCACTAAAGGATTCAGTAATTACCTTTTGAATGTCCCACAAAAATCACCAAGGAAACTCCAGGCAAAGAGCTCATAAAAACACTCACTAATTTACCATTCTGTATCCTCCATGCAGCTGTTTGAACTAATGCTGATAGGAGCTTGGGTCATTCCAAGGAATCCTACTTCAACGCAAGCTTGACAATTTTATATTAATTCAATCACATTTGAAAAACAGACTGTTTCTTTTTATTTTAAATAGAATAGGTGTCGAATGTGATTCAATCTGAAAACTGTTCCAAGAAGCACAGCACATTTGTTTATTGTTCCCACAATAGAAATGCTGCAAAAGGTGGGTGACGAAATAGAACCCCAACCCACACTGAACTGCACTGAAAAATATATTGTTTCATCTTTTTAAAAAAAAGTGCTTTGCTATGAAACAAATTAAACTGCGGTTATGTTGTTGTACAGGCCTGCACCTGTCCCATACAGCATTGGTCCAGTTATTCTCCAGGTTGATAATTGTTGTGTGTCTGAAAGATGTGCACAGAGCTCCACACTCTGGTTGATATATTTTAAGCATCTTAAGAACACTGACAAAAATTTCCATTTGCCCAAAACATTACAAAGAATTTCATGTGTACGTGCATTTAGAATTGAGTGCACCGTGTGGTATGACTCGAGGGCCATTACTTCTAATCACCCTTCAAGAAAGGATGTTAGTTATTTGCCTTGGAAAGCAACAACAGCATGTGTGTTAATCAGGCTAACTAAGCATGACTTTTATGCAGCCTTTACATCAGATTTACTGCAGATGTTGATGCCAGGTATCTAGTGAAACTACTTCAAGATTCAGCTGCATCTGCCATTATAGTATTCCAGCTCCCAGATCTTAAGACCTCATTGACTGGTTCCCCTCCCATCCCTTCTACAGATCCACAGGACAGATGCCCATATTAAAGGAAAGGCAACCAGAGCCCATTTTAACTGGGGATGCTATTGCATTGCTTCCTGTTACTTGGGGAGGTGCCATTGTAAGGGACAGATTGTTGATTGAGATAGAAGAGAGAATTGAGTCATGGAGGGAATTGCTTCTGGAATGCTGAAGGGAGAGTGGAGGGGAAGATGTTTCTGCTGATGGAACCAGAAAGGTAGTGAAAATTACAGGGAGGGATTGACTGAACGCAAAAGGCCTGTGGGGTGGAATATGAGGTCAAGGGAAGTCTCTCCTTTTCTCTAATTTGGAGGAAAGAGGGTTGAGGCATGTCATATATACAAATATATACATTGGTGATAGTATCCTGTACTATCACAAGGGTGAGAACAGAAACCGAAGGGATGTAAGGGAGCCCTGTCAACTGCAGTCGAAAATAAAACAGATGCTAATCCCAGAAGCACTGGCACAGAGGCATTATCATCATAAGAATAATGTGATGGAAAATGTGTGGGAATAAAACGAAGTCCTTACAAGAAGCTGTTTGGATGATGGAGTAGTCAAAATAACATCTAATGGATAAAGTTTTCTCCTGAGATGGAGACAGGGAAAATCATGTTTTCTCTCTCTTTAGATGCTGTCTGTCTTTCTGAGCATTTCCACTATTCTGGTTATAACTTCACAGCATCTGCAGCATTTTATTTCTCACGGTTTCAACATTTTTACTCTGTCTTCATCTCTGTTAGGATTCATCAACTTCTAATTACATTTTCTCTGGGCAGGTCAAATACAATTAATAAGTCTTCACCACCCAATCTGAGCCAAACAGCATCACCATCCTATCAATGATATTCACTTTCATTGCTTATATCTGTGCCTTTCTCTGCAATGTAAAATGTGTTTTGTTCCTAATTTTATGCAGTTGGCATGAAAGGTCATTCATTTGAAATATTAGTTCAATTTCTTTCTCCACCAATGCTCTCAATCCAACTACTAATTACAGATTCACAATGTTTATATTATGACTGTACAAATGAGCAGCTCAAAGAGATTCATCTAATGTCTGGCAAAATCTCACTCAGTAACTTGGACCTAGGAGCAGAATAGGCTATTCAGCCCATCGAGTCTTCCCCACAATTTAATCATGAGCTGATTCATTTTCCCACAGCCCCACTGTCCAGCATATCCTTTGATGCCCTGGCTAATCAAGAACCTATCAATCTCAGTCTTAAATACATCCAATGACCTGGCCTCCTCAACCACCTATGGCAACAAATTCCACAGATTTACAACTTCCAGCTGAAGAAATTCCTACACATATCTTTTAAGCAGACATCCTGCGATCCTAAAGTTGTGCCCTCCTGTCCTAGACTCTCCCATCATGGGAAATAACTTTTTACATCTACTCTGTCCAGGCCTTTCAACATTCTAAATGTTTCAATGAGATTCCCTCTCATTCTCCTAAATTCCAATGAATACAGGCCAAGAGCTGTCAAATGCCCCTCATATGATAAAACTTTCATTCCCAGAACCATTCTAGTGAACCTCCATTGAACCCTCTCAATTACAGCACATCTTTTCATAATTGAGGACCTCAAAACTGGTCACAATCCTGGAAGTGAGGTCTCACCTGTACCTTATAAAGCCTCAACATCACATGCGTGCTCTTAAATTCTATTCCTCTCAAAATGAATGCCAGCATTGCATTTGCCTTCTTCACCATGGTCTCAACATGCAAGTTTACTTTCAGGCTATCCTGCAGGAAGACTCCCAGGTTCCTTTGCATCTGGGTATTTTCAATTTTCTCCCCACTTAAAACATAGTCTGCCTGCTTATTATTTTTCTACCAAAGTGCGTGTCTCTACACTTTCCAACATTGCATTTGTCACTTCTCAGATCAGAATGGAAATGTCATGGCAATTAACATTAATTCATCGAGGGACAAAGATTTGTATCAGGAAAAACCATCTGCATAGACCCAGAATGAGGAGATGCAGAGGAGCAAGAAGACTGTCTCCTGTATCATTGTATCGACCAATATGTTTGGAATCAATATAATAAAGGACGTTATGGGAGCCTAATGCACACCCTTGCCTGTGTGAAATTAATGATCAGCTCCACATCATCAGGCCCCCACCTGGCGAAGGGTGGGAGAGGTATTCAAAGATCATACCTCTCCCATCATGCCAATAAATTCCACTGTGCAGGGAAATTGACACTGTGACAAAAATAACTGTCACAAACTGCTAAGCCAAGTGACACCTTGCCCCAACTGAAGAGTACATCAATATGCCAGCATATGTACTGGCCTTGTGTCAAACAACAGCCATTTTATATAGCACTGTTGATCTAGTGGTGCGTTTGAAGTTGCCTTTCAACCAGTAAGCTTCAAATATTGTAGATAAATAGAGCGATCTGAAACTGAGCCGTCACAGTTGCTGATACTCGCCTTTCAAAGTTATCATTCTCCTCCACTGAAAGTCAACTATTATAGTTCAGTTTGGACATTGAATACAATAATAAGAACAAAGGATGAACTTGCAGTGCCTGTTTCTCAGCTACACAGCATGGACCATAAAGATTGTACCATAATGGCCACAAAACTGTTCTACATTGTGGAGCTGTTGCCTTTTCAAGTACTTCACATGCCAAGATCAAAAGGATCCACTAAAGGCTATTAGTTATTGAACTTTTGCAAAATTCACAATTCTGGACATTTTAGTGTGCAAATAAAACTCACTGATATTTTTTCAAGAAGGTGGATTACAGCAGCTATTCTCAGCCTGCTTCTGGTAAACATGCAAGAACATTACTAAAGCCATTAATTTATTGCAGAAAGAGGAAAATATGAGCTTAGGGTTCACCTTAACTCTGCATCTGGAGACTTCTGGCTCGCAACATGAAGAAACCCCTGCTCCTAATAATCCTGAGAAGGGTTTAAATAGCAGAGCAGGTTCCTGCTGCTGAGAATTCCTTTCCTGTGCATAATTCATGCTGAACATTAGATATATTCCTGTGTTTCATTTTCACAGGGGAGCTGACAACTGGGCATAGCACTGAAATTGTCATCACTTCTGTGTGCTCTATACTCTTAAGGATAAAATTGCACAGCTGTAAAAAAAAAACCCATGCACCCAATATTCAGTTTGCAGGTTGCTATTTCTTTTTGAAAAACTAATGGAGGGATTATTTTACCCCAAGTCATTCTTACACTTGATTGTGTGCAGGAGCAGCTAAAACTAATCAAGCATATTTTTCAAGAAAAGTTACCCCACTGATGCAGTTAGATCCTGTACATACTGAGAAAGAGCATTCTATTTGGAAAAACCTTCTTGGATTGGAACAATGGTTATAGCTCTCATGCTATACCACACATGTCAAACTCAGGCCCGCGGGCCAAATTTGGCCCGTGATATAATTATATTTGGCCCTCAAGATCATATCAAATATGTATTAGAGCTGGCCCGCTGGCGGCTAAAACTAGCACAGCTAATACTAAAAATCCCAGAATGCTTTGCAAATGCTTTGGCGTCAGCCCGCTAATCACCCCACATCCTCTGTTTACTTTCCTTAGCATCTGTGATCTGTCGCCTAACTCACATGTAATAAACCCCTTATGAAAAATGGCCAAACGAAAGACAGGAAACAGGACCTTTCAAGACAGGTGGGAGGAAAACTCTGACCCCAGAGTTTGATGAATTTGCATCTAAGAGATGCCAAGTATCTGGTTTAGACCCAGGTGCATCAGAGTAAATCACAGTGCAGCAAGCTAAGCTTCGATTAATATTTTCTTTGGTTAACTTTGGACTGTTCATAGTTGAAAGATTGGATTTTCATTGAAGCAAGTTGTTATTTTTTTGACTTGTTGTCTTGTGAAAAAAAATACATTTAAAAGGAGCTAGGAAATCCAGGAGCTGCTGGCAAAGAAGCGAGCTGCCCACCAGGCTCACCTTACAAAGCCGTCCTGTCCAGAGAAGAAACAAGCCTTCCGTCGCGCATGAAGCCATCTTCAGCGCAAACTCCGGGAGATCCAAAATGAGTGGTGGACTAGCCTCGCCAAACGAACCCAGCTCAGCGCGGACATTGGCGAATTCAGGGGTTTCTACGAGGCTCTAAAGACTGTGTACGGCCCCTCACCCCAAGTCCAAAGCCCGCTGCGCAGCTCAGACGGCAAAGTCCTCCTCAGCGACAAGATCTCCATTCTCAACCGATGGTCAGAACACTTCCAATCTCTTTTCAGTGCCAACCGCTCAGTCCAAGATTCCGCCCTGCTCCAGCTCCCTCAACAGCCCCTAAGGCTAGAGCTGGATGAGGTCCTCACCCAGGATGAGACATATAAGGCAATCGAACAACTGAAAAGTGGCAAAGCAGGAGGTATGGATGGAATCCCCCCAGAGGTCTGGAAGGCTGGCGGCAAAACTCTGCATGCCAAACTGCATGAGTTTTTCAAGCTTTGTTGGGACCAAGGAAAACTGCCTCAGGATCTTCGTGATGCCACCATCATCACCCTGTACAAAAACAAAGGCGAGAAATCAGACTGCTCAAACTACAGGGGAATCACGCTGCTCTCCATTGCAGGCAAAATCTTCGCTAGGATTCTACTAAATAGAATAATACCTAGTGTCGCCGAGAATATTCTCCCAGAATCACAGTGCGGCTTTCGCGCAAACAGAGGAACTACTGACATGGTCTTTGCCCTCAGACAGCTCCAAGAAAAGTGCAGAGAACAAAACAAAGGACTCTACATCACCTTTGTTGACCTCACCAAAGCCTTCGACACCATGAGCAGGAAAGGGCTTTGGCAAATACTAGAGCGCATCGGATGTCCCCCAAAGTTCCTCAACATGATTATCCAACTGCACGAAAACCAACAAGGTCGGGTCAGATACAGCAATGAGCTCTCTGAACCCTTCTCCATTAACAATGGCGTGAAGCAAGGCTGTGTTCTCGCACCAACCCTCTTTTCAATCTTCTTCAGCATGATGCTGAACCAAGCCATGAACGACCCCAACAATGAAGACGCTGTTTACATCCGGTACCGCACGGATGGCAGTCTCTTCAATCTGAGGCGCCTGCAAGCTCACACCAAGACACAAGAGAAACTTGTCCGTGAACTACTCTTTGCAGACGATGGCGCTTTAGTTGCCCATTCAGAGCCAGCTCTTCAGCGCTTGACGTCCTGCTTTGCGGAAACTGCCAAAATGTTTGGCCTGGAAGTCAGCCTGAAGAAAACTGAGGTCCTCCATCAGCCAGCTCCCCACCATGACTACCAGCCCCCCCATATCTCCATCGGGCACACAAAACTCAAAACGGTCAACCAGTTTACCTATCTCGGCTGCACCATTTCATCAGATGCAAGGATCGACAATGAGATAGACAACAGACTCGCCAAGGCAAATAGCGCCTTTGGAAGACTACACAAAAGAGTCTGGAAAAACAACCAACTGAAAAACCTCACAAAGATAAGCGTATACAGATCCGTTGTCATACCCACACTCCTGTTCGGCTCCGAATCATGGGTCCTCTACCGGCATCACCTACGGCTCCTAGAACGCTTCCACCAGCGTTGTCTCCACTCCATCCTCAACATCCGTTGGAGCGCTTTCATCCCTAATGTCGAAGTACTCGAGATGGCAGAGGTCGACAGCATCGAATCCACGCTGCTGAAGATCCAGCTGCGCTGGGTGGGTCATGTCTCCAGAATGGAGGACCATCGCCTTCCCAAGATCATGTTATATGGCGAGCTCTCCACTGGCCACCGTGACAGAGGTGCACCAAAGAAAAGGTACAAGGACTGCCTCAAGAAATCTCTTGGTGCCTGCCACATTGACCACCGCCAGTGGGCTGATATCGCCTCAAACCGTGCATCTTGACGCCTCACAGTTTGGCGGGCAGCAACCTCCTTTGAAGAAGACCGCAGAGTCCACCTCACTGACAAAAGGCAAAGGAGGAAAAACCCAACACCCAACCCCAACCAACCAATTTTCCCCTGCAGCCGCTGCAACCGTGTCTGCCTGTCCTGTATCGGACTTATCAGCCACAAACGAGCCTGCAGCTGACGTGGACTTTTACCCCCTCCATAAATCTTCATCCGCGAAGCCAAGCCAAAGAAGAAAAGAAAGGCTATAGAGAAATATTATTATTGAATATTTTATTTCTCATTTTTTAATGCTTCTTCTGGAAAGAGTTTAACCAAAACTATTATTAAACATTTATTTTAATAAGAAAAAGTTTAACATTACATATGTTGAAAGAAGAGAAAACATGCAGATGTTGTTGAAAATTTTCAATAAATATTTAGTTTGGCCCACGACTTAGTCCAAGGTTTTAATTTTGGCCCTCTGAATAGTTGAGTTTAACACCCCTGTGCTATACTATCAGTGATGCATCCATTTTCTCTGTGTGAATAATGAATGGTCCTACTTTGTAGCATTACCTATTTGACATACTACTTAACTATCCTGCGAAGGCACAAATATTACTAAAGGAATAATTAGCACGCTGCTCCAAAAATCCTGGGGAAACTATTAAGTAACTCCTGGAACCAAATATTTACAGGTCAGCCCTACCATTAATCATTTAACTAATGATAGAGTTACAATAGTTTGAACCATACACCATTTGACCCATTGACATAAATACAAACATTGTCTAATAGAAAAAAGTATTAACAGACTAAAATAAATAATCTGTGAAAGACAAATCATGCCTAGCAAGTTACCATTCTGCAGGGGATTAAAAGTTTCAAAAATTGGGATGATGGAAGAGAATAAGCAAAGATTGACTTCTGAACCATTGATCAAGTCTGAAATTTACATTTTCTTGATGTATTTACACAACAGAAATACGTGCTGAAAGAGGACAGTTGGACCACAAGGTTCATACCAGCCCCAGTAGAGTAATTGCATCAGTTTCATTTTTCCCCTCTGTTTCCTTGTACTCCTATGATGAATACTGTCACATGAGTGTCAGATCTGATTCTTTCGCCACTTACCAAAGAGGTAATTTACAGTGGACACATAATCAAATAGCATATATTTGAAATGTGGGGAGAAACGGGATTACCTGGTGGAACCAATGAGGTCACTGGGAGAACAGACAGACTCCTCCCAAAATCAAGATCAAACCTGGATCCTCATCTGGGAGGCAGCTGCACTAATACCTGTGTCACTGTTTCACATCTAAATACATCTCAGTACAATAGGTAGAATCCCACTTTAATTAATGAAATACAATGATAAATTTTAATATTTTCAGGGTGCATTACATGACATTAGGCGCAAGGTTGTTGGTGCACCATTCTGCCAAGTTTTTAATCTTCTGTATGCTGACTCATTGGTCCTTTTTATACAACCCACTACCGTGGTATTGTTAAGGAATTTGTAAATGGTGCTGTGGTCATACAGTCATGGGTGTACAGCGAGTAGAGCAGAGGGCGAAAAACATAGCCCTGTGTTGTCCTGCTACTGAGGGAGATTGTGGAGGAGATATTCTTACCAATCCTCACTTATTGTGGTCCGGAGGTGAGGAATCCAGAATCCAATTACACAGTAGGGTGTTGTCCCAGGTCTTAGAGTTTGTTGATCAATTTAAAAATTTTTTAATTTAATTTTTAATTTAAACATACAGAACGGTAACAGACTCTTTCAGCCTATAAGCCCATGCCTCCTATAACCCCCATACATTTTGAATGGTTGAGGAAACCCATGCAGACACAGGGAGAATGTGCAAACTCCTTAAGACAGTGAGGATTTCGAATCCTGCTCCCAGTTGCTGGCACTGTAACAGTGTTGCACTAACTGCTATACTAACCATGCCATCCCTGAGGGGATGATGGTGTTGAATGCAGAACTGCATCCTTACATATGCATATTTGCTGTCCAGGTATTCCAAGGCTTTGTGTAGTGCCAGTGAGATGGCATCCACCTAGACCTGCTACTGCAGCAGGAAAATTGGAACGAATCCATGACGTTGATCTGACAGAGCTGATATGTTTCAATACCAATCTTTCAAAACCATTCATCACTGTTGATGTGGTCGAGTCATTTAGGCAAGCTACCATACTCTGCTCTGATTCCTGTTTGAAGCAGGTGGCTATTATACCCTCCCATAGTGAGATGTTGAGGATATCCATGAATAATTTGGCAAGTTGGTCAGCACAAGTTTTTAACAATCAGCCAGTACTCTGTCCAGACTGGATGCTTTCCTTAGATTCATTCTCCTGAAGGCAGACCACACATCATCCTCAGATATGGACAGGAGAGGTTCATTTGCAGTGGTGGTACTTCCTTGTTTTTGTGGTCGAATCGGTCTTAGAAGGCATTGAGTTCGTCTGGGAGTGAAGCTTTTCTGTCTCCTACTGCACTGATTATATGTAATAAAAAAACCATGACAATCAAGTGAATATATGTTACAAAAGATTAACCGACAGCCAGTACATTGTACACAGTGTACATTGACTTTTTTTAAGGCATACCCTATGAGTCCATGCCACCCAATTACACCCATTTGACCTAGAACTTTTGTACACTTTGAACTGTGGGAGGAAACCAGAGTACCCGGCAGAAACCCAAGCAGATATGGGGCAAATGTACTGTTATGAGTCCAGAGGACCCCAAAACCCAGCAGTAATAGATATGCACCACGACAAAGGGTTACTTAAACAAAAGTTGCTTTTAATTATCTTTGAACATGGAAACAGAATCAAACTTTAACTTATCTCTATTGACTTACTTAACCCCCCTCTAATTCTAAGCACAGGTGTATATAATGCGTATATAAGTTTAGAAAAGTTCTTTGGTTCACAGTCCAATCTCACTGGTTGCAGGCAATTCTTGTTCTGTGCACAGAAGTTAGCATTAATACAGTTCACCAGGCTTTGGTGCTTGACAAGTAGATGGTTACCACTCAGGAGGGATCTTGTTGGCTTTCAGAGAGAATTTTCCTTGTTCCAGGACATCCACAACTGATTCCTTGTTGATCAGTGTCTTGCTGACGAAACTTGCCCCCTTCAGGGTTCTCCAGATGATAACCACTTTCTTTCAGGTCATCATAGAGTTCCTTTCTGTTTCACTTATTCCAAGGGAAACACCAGAGAGCCAGTCCTCTCATTTGACCAGGCTGTCTTCTAAAGCTTGCAAGCTTGTCCCTCTGGAACCAAAGTCCATGTCTCTCCTCTCTCTCACACCCTCCCATTCTGAGATCCAAGCTGTTCTGCCTCTGCCTGCAAAGATCACATGCCCTTCCAGACAGCAAACTGTTTTTCAGACAAAGCTGCTGCTGTATGTTGTGACATTGTTGCCCTTTTTGCAAATAGCACTCCATCATGAGTCTGTGAGCACTCTGCAAAACTCCTGCAAAAATTCTGTTTTTAAAGTATTTGTGTGTGGCCTGCTCTAACAAACCTCCCAATTTATCTGCCAAACACCTCTACATTACTCTGTCACAGTACAAACTCCTTACAGACAGTGCTGATTCAAACCTGGGTCACTAGTGCTGTAGCAGTGCTGTGCTAACCACTACGTTAACCATGCTGCCCAAAAACTTGCTGTACCCTGCCATAGAAATTCAATTGACATCAAAGTAAATGATTTCAAAGCCAGAGTACATCATGCCATCAACGCCATGTTGTAGACTTACTGCATATGATGTAGGACAGAGGTAACCATGCAGGCAGTTTGATTTCAAGTCTCCCCATTTCCAGCAAGGGTCCCAGATGAGCATTCTAATTGGCCCTTTACATTTTGCAAACATGATAATTTAGTGCATCTTTTTTTTTAATATTTTATTTTGATTTTCAAACATATATCAAATATACATCTTTTACATAAATATTGTAAAATGGTCTATTTGCCGCTTAAATGCAAAATAAAAATCCTTCTTAAAAATACACATTTTCATAAATATTTGTAACAAAAATCAACCAAAAAAAAAATTTCCAAGAAATAAACCCCCCCCCCCCCCACCCACCGCTACCCTCTTCCCTTTAAGTTAAACAGGATAAATGGATACAGGGTCTTTCCATCCACCACCAGAGCTTACAGTCTATTTCACTAAAAAAAAAATAAGAATAGTATAAAACCAAGGGAAGATCCTAAATTTACAGCAGCATTATTATACTTGTGCACCAATATAATTCAAATATGGTTGCCATATCTTGAGGAATGTATCATGTTGATTTCACAAGTTATGAGTGATCTTTTCCATAGGGATACAACTGTCCATTTCTGATATCCGTCTTGCCAAAGAATTCAGTGTATTTGACTTCCATGTGACCGTCACACATTTCTTGGCTATCACCAGTGCAATCTTAGGAAACACTATTTGATACTCTGTAAGATGATTACTAATATCTATAAAATTCCCCAATAAATATAATTCCAGGTTCCCAGGAAAATGAAATCCAGTAATCTTTGTTAAGACTCTGATACTTCTTGCCAGATAGAATTGACCACACTGAATTAATCCTTTCTCTATTTCACATTGAAAACATCTGTCTGATATTTCTGGTTTTTATTTGTGCAATTTTTGCAGAGTTAAATAGAATTGATGCAAAAAATTATATTGCACCAAACCATACTTCACACTGATAATTGGTTACCCCATCTTTACATCACTCAGCCCAAGATTGTTCCAATATGTTCACTGCCAGATCTGCTTCCCATCTTTATCTCGACCTATGTACTCCAGAGTTCTTCCCATCCATTTGCAGAGCATAATATATTTGAGTAATAAATTTAGGTATACTACCCATCTATAATGTATGCTCCAATTGACTTACTCCCAGAAGAGTCATATCATTTTCCCAAGTTGCCCTTAAAAACCCCTTAGTCGTAGATAACAAAGAAAAGTGCCATTTTGAACACCATAAATTTGTTTCATTTATTCAAATGGCATTAAACCCCCATCTTGTAGCAGTCAGCAATGTAGCAAATGACCATATATTTAAAACCCTATTTCCCATTATCATAGGCAATATTGGATTATTACATAGTGGAGATCTTAAAGATATTCCAGGTTTCCTTCTTATATTGTCATTAATATCTTGCCAGACCTTTATCAAATGAATCAGTATAGGGTTTGAGGTCTTTCTTTTAATTTATTTCCAATTCCATTTATAGATGAAATCTTTTGGCAATGTTTCATCCATCTCATGAAGTGCCATGCACCCATTTTGGTAAATCAGTTTCAAAGAAAAATGCCAAAAATCTCAATTGTGAAGCCAGATAACATTTTTTTTTTAAATCTTGGAGCCTCAATCCCCTTAAATTTTGATCCCACATCAATTTTTCTAATGCGATTCTAGGTACTTTATTATTCCATAAAAATTGTCTTACCAAACCATTTATTTAAAAAAAAACTTGTTTGGTAAATATATTGGTATTGACTGGAACAAATATTGTATCTTTGGCATAATCTTCATTTTAATACAATTAACTTTCCCTATTAATGTTAGGGGCAGGTCCTTCCATTTCTGTAAGTCTTTTTCTATTTACACCAGCAGAGGGGAGTAATTCAATTTATATAAGTTATTCAAGTTATCAAACATAATTCCAAAGTCTTTAACCCCTTCACTTTTCCATTTAATAATTCTAATCACTTTAAAACATTCGTAGTCATGATTTGTTCATGGCAAAGTTTCACCTTTATCCATATTTATCTTATATCCTGATATTCTTCCACATTTTGTTAAAATTTCCTGCAGTTTTTCCATTGACCTTTCGGGTTCAGACATATATAACAGTATATCATTGACAAACAAACTAATTTTGTGTTGGGCTCGTCCGACTTCAAACCTTTAATTTCAGGATTGCTCCCTTAATTATTTCTGCTGGAGGTTCTATCACCATAACAAATAATGCCAGAGAGAGGGGGTAGCCTTCCCTACTTGATCGACTCCTGATGTTTGACTATTGGTTATTATTTTTGCTTGTGGTTTTTGATATAATGCCCTGATCCAGTTAATAAATCCTCGTCCTATATCTAACTTTTCCAATGTTTTAAACAAAAAGGCCATTTGAGTCTATTAAATGTTTTTTTCTATGTCGAGTGATACTACTATATTGGGGTCCTTCCTTGATTGAGCTAAATGTATTATGTTAAATAATCACACCAGGTTATTTGACGCTTGTCTACCCTTAACAAATCCCACTTGATCTGTTTATATTAATTTAGGTAAATACAGTCCCAGCCTGTTCACCAGTGCTTTTGCTATTATTTTTAGCCTGCATTTAAAAGAGATATCAGTCAGTAAGAAAAAGTTTTCAGAGAGTCTCTATTCTTTTTTGGTAGTACAGTAATTTTTGCCATTGAGAAGGAATCAGGTAATGTCTGAGTTTCTACATCCATGAATGAAGGCATTAGCAAATTTTCTAATTCTTTATAAAACTTAGCTGGGAATCCATCCTCACCTGGAGCTTTGTTAGCCTGAAGAGTTCCTAATCGTCTTTCAATTTCTTCCCAAGTAAAATCTAAATGTCCATCCTAATCATTCAACTTCAGGAGTTCCACACCATCCGGGAATTTCTCTATTTCAGCCTTGTCTCCCAGCAAGATAGATTAGCATAAATTTTTATAATATTGTTTAAATATTTAATTTATCTCCTTTTTATTATATGCAACTGTATCATTTTCCTTCTGTATGGCATTTATAGCTCTTGCTGATTCTTCAGCCTTCACTTGC